>NW_027671833.1:0-85836 GCF_964165515.1 Mesoplodon bidens
GGTGCACACCCGAAGCCTCTAGGAGTCCTGAGACGGGCGGCACCGATCAAATAAAAAGCACTACGGTGACTGAGACCTCCGAGAGCTTGCTGTGTGCTCCGTTCCTGCAGGGCGGCTCAAAGGCCTTCTCGAGGCAGGCCCTCAAGGGGCCGTGCCCTGCAGTCCTACAGCCCGACAGGGTGAGCTCCCAACACGGCTCCGGAAGCACCCTGATTAGTCAGAGAACAAGTCCTTCTCGTTCCCGAGCGCTGCCTCCAGTGCCTAGAGGCCCGGCAGAAACGGCGTTATTCGGGTAGCTTCAAGGCAGCAGGAATGGAGCTTTCAAAATGGGAACCCAGGGCTTCTGCCCTCAGAGCCCCGCTTCCAGTCGACAGCGTAGTTCACCTCCTTGTGCTTTCTAGCAAGTGCACAGGGACACTAGCTACGCACCCGCGCCTTCCCTGAATCCACTTTTCTTCACAGGGTGCTCTGCATGGAGCCAACTCCCTCATCCAAGGAAACCTCTAGGTAGGCGCTATCGGGGCTCAGCCTCGACCGGAGGCCTGCCGTGTAAGAGGAAGCACTGTACTTCAGCGGCAGCAGGAGCGCAAGTTGACTTTCTCCCCTAAAAGGATGGTGCCCTCGGCTAAGGTCTCCTAGAAGGCCTGCGAGGCAGGTTCTCTTCCTAAGCGCAGCTCCGACGAGGGCAACGAGGCCGAGTTCCTAGACAAGTAGGACGTGAGGGAAGAGTCTCCCTGTAGCTGTTGCAGGGCTGAGGAAACCTAGCTCTCTCCAGGAGGCGTGCAGTGCGTTGCCCTACCCTGGGCATACGCGGAGTGACTGGGAAGGGCTTCCGGGCCTGGATGCCGCTGAGCAGGCCCGTGGAGCCTGCCGGTAGTCAGGGGTCTTGCAGGGAACAGGGTGCGGACGCGAGGGTCCTGGGTTTCCTGGGCGGCGCACTAACCAAGAAGCAAAGAACAGAGAAGCGCGACGAAGGCCTCTTGGAAAGTGCCGCCTGCGCCCGCTTCAGCAGGGCAATAAAGCGACTTTCCTCGAGGCAAGGGGCTGACGTTGGGTCTCCAGGTAGCTATAGAGCATAGCAGCATGAGCTCCCGAGCGGGCCCTGGACGCGCCCTGTTTTCCGAGAGAGAACTCATTTTCTTCCCAGAGCCCTGCCTACCGCGACGAGAGGCAATCACAAAGGGTGTCTCTCCGTGGAGTGCAATGCCCGACCAAGGGAACTTTCCAAGTGGGAGAGGCGGCCTGTGCCTTCAGGCCCGCATTTCAAGCCAGACAGGCAGTAAACGTAACCTGGCCACAAACCACCCAAGGTACACCGTGGGCCCTCCCCTGAATCCACTTGTTGATGCGGGCTGTTCTGCGTGGAGCAAACGACCTCAACCAAGGCAGGCTCTCTCGTGAGGCCTCTAAGCGTCTGCCTCTTCCCAAAGACCGCAGTGTTGTGTTGCCTGAGGAGCTCAGCTTTAGTTGCCGCTGCAGTGCGAGCTGACTTTCTCCGTGAGCAGAGTGACTTTCCAAGCGCGGTGCCAGAAGGCGTTCTAAGCAGACGATTTCCTCAGTGCAGCTGAGAGAAGGGCAATGTGGAAAACTTCCAGGGCCCGGGGGACTGGCTCGAAAGGCGTGCCTGATGCTGTTGGAGTGCCGAGGAATCGTAGGCGTCCCCTTTCAAAGCGCCGGGGTGGAGCCCTCCGCTCGGCATACACAGTAGGCCCCTCTCTCAAGGGCCTAGGGGCCTGGGTGTGGCACAGCATGCCCACAGGGGCCGGGGGTTTTCGCAGGGAAAAGGGTGCACACCCGAAGCCTCTAGGAGTCCTGAGACGGGCGGCACCGATCAAATAAAAAGCACTACGGTGACTGAGACCTCCGAGAGCTTGCTGTGTGCTCCGTTCCTGCAGGGCGGCTCAAAGGCCTTCTCGAGGCAGGCCCTCAAGGGGCCGTGCCCTGCAGTCCTACAGCCCGACAGGGTGAGCTCCCAACACGGCTCCGGAAGCACCCTGATTAGTCAGAGAACAAGTCCTTCTCGTTCCCGAGCGCTGCCTCCAGTGCCTAGAGGCCCGGCAGAAACGGCGTTATTCGGGTAGCTTCAAGGCAGCAGGAATGGAGCTTTCAAAATGGGAACCCAGGGCTTCTGCCCTCAGAGCCCCGCTTCCAGTCGACAGCGTAGTTCACCTCCTTGTGCTTTCTAGCAAGTGCACAGGGACACTAGCTACGCACCCGCGCCTTCCCTGAATCCACTTTTCTTCACAGGGTGCTCTGCATGGAGCCAACTCCCTCATCCAAGGAAACCTCTAGGTAGGCGCTATCGGGGCTCAGCCTCGACCGGAGGCCTGCCGTGTAAGAGGAAGCACTGTACTTCAGCGGCAGCAGGAGCGCAAGTTGACTTTCTCCCCTAAAAGGATGGTGCCCTCGGCTAAGGTCTCCTAGAAGGCCTGCGAGGCAGGTTCTCTTCCTAAGCGCAGCTCCGACGAGGGCAACGAGGCCGAGTTCCTAGACAAGTAGGACGTGAGGGAAGAGTCTCCCTGTAGCTGTTGCAGGGCTGAGGAAACCTAGCTCTCTCCAGGAGGCGTGCAGTGCGTTGCCCTACCCTGGGCATACGCGGAGTGACTGGGAAGGGCTTCCGGGCCTGGATGCCGCTGAGCAGGCCCGTGGAGCCTGCCGGTAGTCAGGGGTCTTGCAGGGAACGGGGTGCGGACGCGAGGGTCCTGGGTTTCCTGGGCGGCGCACTAACCAAGAAGCAAAGAACAGAGAAGCGCGACGAAGGCCTCTTGGAAAGTGCCGCCTGCGCCCGCTTCAGCAGGGCAATAAAGCGACTTTCCTCGAGGCAAGGGGCTGACGTTGGGTCTCCAGGTAGCTATAGAGCATAGCAGCATGAGCTCCCGAGCGGGCCCTGGACGCGCCCTGTTTTCCGAGAGAGAACTCATTTTCTTCCCAGAGCCCTGCCTACCGCGACGAGAGGCAATCACAAAGGGTGTCTCTCCGTGGAGTGCAATGCCCGACCAAGGGAACTTTCCAAGTGGGAGAGGCGGCCTGTGCCTTCAGGCCCGCATTTCAAGCCAGACAGGCAGTAAACGTAACCTGGCCACAAACCACCCAAGGTACACCGTGGGCCCTCCCCTGAATCCACTTGTTGATGCGGGCTGTTCTGCGTGGAGCAAACGACCTCAACCAAGGCAGGCTCTCTCGTGAGGCCTCTAAGCGTCTGCCTCTTCCCAAAGACCGCAGTGTTGTGTTGCCTGAGGAGCTCAGCTTTAGTTGCCGCTGCAGTGCGAGCTGACTTTCTCCGTGAGCAGAGTGACTTTCCAAGCGCGGTGCCAGAAGGCGTTCTAAGCAGACGATTTCCTCAGTGCAGCTGAGAGAAGGGCAATGTGGAAAACTTCCAGGGCCCGGGGGACTGGCTCGAAAGGCGTGCCTGATGCTGTTGGAGTGCCGAGGAATCGTAGGCGTCCCCTTTCAAAGCGCCGGGGTGGAGCCCTCCGCTCGGCATACACAGTAGGCCCCTCTCTCAAGGGCCTAGGGGCCTGGGTGTGGCACAGCATGCCCACAGGGGCCGGGGGTTTTCGCAGGGAGAAGGGTGCACACCCGAAGCCTCTAGGAGTCCTGAGACGGGCGGCACCGATCAAATAAAAAGCACTACGGTGACTGAGACCTCCGAGAGCTTGCTGTGTGCTCCGTTCCTGCAGGGCGGCTCAAAGGCCTTCTCGAGGCAGGCCCTCAAGGGGCCGTGCCCTGCAGTCCTACAGCCCGACAGGGTGAGCTCCCAACACGGCTCCGGAAGCACCCTGATTAGTCAGAGAACAAGTCCTTCTCGTTCCCGAGCGCTGCCTCCAGTGCCTAGAGGCCCGGCAGAAACGGCGTTATTCGGGTAGCTTCAAGGCAGCAGGAATGGAGCTTTCAAAATGGGAACCCAGGGCTTCTGCCCTCAGAGCCCCGCTTCCAGTCGACAGCGTAGTTCACCTCCTTGTGCTTTCTAGCAAGTGCACAGGGACACTAGCTACGCACCCGCGCCTTCCCTGAATCCACTTTTCTTCACAGGGTGCTCTGCATGGAGCCAACTCCCTCATCCAAGGAAACCTCTAGGTAGGCGCTATCGGGGCTCAGCCTCGACCGGAGGCCTGCCGTGTAAGAGGAAGCACTGTACTTCAGCGGCAGCAGGAGCGCAAGTTGACTTTCTCCCCTAAAAGGATGGTGCCCTCGGCTAAGGTCTCCTAGAAGGCCTGCGAGGCAGGTTCTCTTCCTAAGCGCAGCTCCGACGAGGGCAACGAGGCCGAGTTCCTAGACAAGTAGGACGTGAGGGAAGAGTCTCCCTGTAGCTGTTGCAGGGCTGAGGAAACCTAGCTCTCTCCAGGAGGCGTGCAGTGCGTTGCCCTACCCTGGGCATACGCGGAGTGACTGGGAAGGGCTTCCGGGCCTGGATGCCGCTGAGCAGGCCCGTGGAGCCTGCCGGTAGTCAGGGGTCTTGCAGGGAACGGGGTGCGGACGCGAGGGTCCTGGGTTTCCTGGGCGGCGCACTAACCAAGAAGCAAAGAACAGAGAAGCGCGACGAAGGCCTCTTGGAAAGTGCCGCCTGCGCCCGCTTCAGCAGGGCAATAAAGCGACTTTCCTCGAGGCAAGGGGCTGACGTTGGGTCTCCAGGTAGCTATAGAGCATAGCAGCATGAGCTCCCGAGCGGGCCCTGGACGCGCCCTGTTTTCCGAGAGAGAACTCATTTTCTTCCCAGAGCCCTGCCTACCGCGACGAGAGGCAATCACAAAGGGTGTCTCTCCGTGGAGTGCAATGCCCGACCAAGGGAACTTTCCAAGTGGGAGAGGCGGCCTGTGCCTTCAGGCCCGCATTTCAAGCCAGACAGGCAGTAAACGTAACCTGGCCACAAACCACCCAAGGTACACCGTGGGCCCTCCCCTGAATCCACTTGTTGATGCGGGCTGTTCTGCGTGGAGCAAACGACCTCAACCAAGGCAGGCTCTCTCGTGAGGCCTCTAAGCGTCTGCCTCTTCCCAAAGACCGCAGTGTTGTGTTGCCTGAGGAGCTCAGCTTTAGTTGCCGCTGCAGTGCGAGCTGACTTTCTCCGTGAGCAGAGTGACTTTCCAAGCGCGGTGCCAGAAGGCGTTCTAAGCAGACGATTTCCTCAGTGCAGCTGAGAGAAGGGCAATGTGGAAAACTTCCAGGGCCCGGGGGACTGGCTCGAAAGGCGTGCCTGATGCTGTTGGAGTGCCGAGGAATCGTAGGCGTCCCCTTTCAAAGCGCCGGGGTGGAGCCCTCCGCTCGGCATACACAGTAGGCCCCTCTCTCAAGGGCCTAGGGGCCTGGGTGTGGCACAGCATGCCCACAGGGGCCGGGGGTTTTCGCAGGGAAAAGGGTGCACACCCGAAGCCTCTAGGAGTCCTGAGACGGGCGGCACCGATCAAATAAAAAGCACTACGGTGACTGAGACCTCCGAGAGCTTGCTGTGTGCTCCGTTCCTGCAGGGCGGCTCAAAGGCCTTCTCGAGGCAGGCCCTCAAGGGGCCGTGCCCTGCAGTCCTACAGCCCGACAGGGTGAGCTCCCAACACGGCTCCGGAAGCACCCTGATTAGTCAGAGAACAAGTCCTTCTCGTTCCCGAGCGCTGCCTCCAGTGCCTAGAGGCCCGGCAGAAACGGCGTTATTCGGGTAGCTTCAAGGCAGCAGGAATGGAGCTTTCAAAATGGGAACCCAGGGCTTCTGCCCTCAGAGCCCCGCTTCCAGTCGACAGCGTAGTTCACCTCCTTGTGCTTTCTAGCAAGTGCACAGGGACACTAGCTACGCACCCGCGCCTTCCCTGAATCCACTTTTCTTCACAGGGTGCTCTGCATGGAGCCAACTCCCTCATCCAAGGAAACCTCTAGGTAGGCGCTATCGGGGCTCAGCCTCGACCGGAGGCCTGCCGTGTAAGAGGAAGCACTGTACTTCAGCGGCAGCAGGAGCGCAAGTTGACTTTCTCCCCTAAAAGGATGGTGCCCTCGGCTAAGGTCTCCTAGAAGGCCTGCGAGGCAGGTTCTCTTCCTAAGCGCAGCTCCGACGAGGGCAACGAGGCCGAGTTCCTAGACAAGTAGGACGTGAGGGAAGAGTCTCCCTGTAGCTGTTGCAGGGCTGAGGAAACCTAGCTCTCTCCAGGAGGCGTGCAGTGCGTTGCCCTACCCTGGGCATACGCGGAGTGACTGGGAAGGGCTTCCGGGCCTGGATGCCGCTGAGCAGGCCCGTGGAGCCTGCCGGTAGTCAGGGGTCTTGCAGGGAACAGGGTGCGGACGCGAGGGTCCTGGGTTTCCTGGGCGGCGCACTAACCAAGAAGCAAAGAACAGAGAAGCGCGACGAAGGCCTCTTGGAAAGTGCCGCCTGCGCCCGCTTCAGCAGGGCAATAAAGCGACTTTCCTCGAGGCAAGGGGCTGACGTTGGGTCTCCAGGTAGCTATAGAGCATAGCAGCATGAGCTCCCGAGCGGGCCCTGGACGCGCCCTGTTTTCCGAGAGAGAACTCATTTTCTTCCCAGAGCCCTGCCTACCGCGACGAGAGGCAATCACAAAGGGTGTCTCTCCGTGGAGTGCAATGCCCGACCAAGGGAACTTTCCAAGTGGGAGAGGCGGCCTGTGCCTTCAGGCCCGCATTTCAAGCCAGACAGGCAGTAAACGTAACCTGGCCACAAACCACCCAAGGTACACCGTGGGCCCTCCCCTGAATCCACTTGTTGATGCGGGCTGTTCTGCGTGGAGCAAACGACCTCAACCAAGGCAGGCTCTCTCGTGAGGCCTCTAAGCGTCTGCCTCTTCCCAAAGACCGCAGTGTTGTGTTGCCTGAGGAGCTCAGCTTTAGTTGCCGCTGCAGTGCGAGCTGACTTTCTCCGTGAGCAGAGTGACTTTCCAAGCGCGGTGCCAGAAGGCGTTCTAAGCAGACGATTTCCTCAGTGCAGCTGAGAGAAGGGCAATGTGGAAAACTTCCAGGGCCCGGGGGACTGGCTCGAAAGGCGTGCCTGATGCTGTTGGAGTGCCGAGGAATCGTAGGCGTCCCCTTTCAAAGCGCCGGGGTGGAGCCCTCCGCTCGGCATACACAGTAGGCCCCTCTCTCAAGGGCCTAGGGGCCTGGGTGTGGCACAGCATGCCCACAGGGGCCGGGGGTTTTCGCAGGGAGAAGGGTGCACACCCGAAGCCTCTAGGAGTCCTGAGACGGGCGGCACCGATCAAATAAAAAGCACTACGGTGACTGAGACCTCCGAGAGCTTGCTGTGTGCTCCGTTCCTGCAGGGCGGCTCAAAGGCCTTCTCGAGGCAGGCCCTCAAGGGGCCGTGCCCTGCAGTCCTACAGCCCGACAGGGTGAGCTCCCAACACGGCTCCGGAAGCACCCTGATTAGTCAGAGAACAAGTCCTTCTCGTTCCCGAGCGCTGCCTCCAGTGCCTAGAGGCCCGGCAGAAACGGCGTTATTCGGGTAGCTTCAAGGCAGCAGGAATGGAGCTTTCAAAATGGGAACCCAGGGCTTCTGCCCTCAGAGCCCCGCTTCCAGTCGACAGCGTAGTTCACCTCCTTGTGCTTTCTAGCAAGTGCACAGGGACACTAGCTACGCACCCGCGCCTTCCCTGAATCCACTTTTCTTCACAGGGTGCTCTGCATGGAGCCAACTCCCTCATCCAAGGAAACCTCTAGGTAGGCGCTATCGGGGCTCAGCCTCGACCGGAGGCCTGCCGTGTAAGAGGAAGCACTGTACTTCAGCGGCAGCAGGAGCGCAAGTTGACTTTCTCCCCTAAAAGGATGGTGCCCTCGGCTAAGGTCTCCTAGAAGGCCTGCGAGGCAGGTTCTCTTCCTAAGCGCAGCTCCGACGAGGGCAACGAGGCCGAGTTCCTAGACAAGTAGGACGTGAGGGAAGAGTCTCCCTGTAGCTGTTGCAGGGCTGAGGAAACCTAGCTCTCTCCAGGAGGCGTGCAGTGCGTTGCCCTACCCTGGGCATACGCGGAGTGACTGGGAAGGGCTTCCGGGCCTGGATGCCGCTGAGCAGGCCCGTGGAGCCTGCCGGTAGTCAGGGGTCTTGCAGGGAACGGGGTGCGGACGCGAGGGTCCTGGGTTTCCTGGGCGGCGCACTAACCAAGAAGCAAAGAACAGAGAAGCGCGACGAAGGCCTCTTGGAAAGTGCCGCCTGCGCCCGCTTCAGCAGGGCAATAAAGCGACTTTCCTCGAGGCAAGGGGCTGACGTTGGGTCTCCAGGTAGCTATAGAGCATAGCAGCATGAGCTCCCGAGCGGGCCCTGGACGCGCCCTGTTTTCCGAGAGAGAACTCATTTTCTTCCCAGAGCCCTGCCTACCGCGACGAGAGGCAATCACAAAGGGTGTCTCTCCGTGGAGTGCAATGCCCGACCAAGGGAACTTTCCAAGTGGGAGAGGCGGCCTGTGCCTTCAGGCCCGCATTTCAAGCCAGACAGGCAGTAAACGTAACCTGGCCACAAACCACCCAAGGTACACCGTGGGCCCTCCCCTGAATCCACTTGTTGATGCGGGCTGTTCTGCGTGGAGCAAACGACCTCAACCAAGGCAGGCTCTCTCGTGAGGCCTCTAAGCGTCTGCCTCTTCCCAAAGACCGCAGTGTTGTGTTGCCTGAGGAGCTCAGCTTTAGTTGCCGCTGCAGTGCGAGCTGACTTTCTCCGTGAGCAGAGTGACTTTCCAAGCGCGGTGCCAGAAGGCGTTCTAAGCAGACGATTTCCTCAGTGCAGCTGAGAGAAGGGCAATGTGGAAAACTTCCAGGGCCCGGGGGACTGGCTCGAAAGGCGTGCCTGATGCTGTTGGAGTGCCGAGGAATCGTAGGCGTCCCCTTTCAAAGCGCCGGGGTGGAGCCCTCCGCTCGGCATACACAGTAGGCCCCTCTCTCAAGGGCCTAGGGGCCTGGGTGTGGCACAGCATGCCCACAGGGGCCGGGGGTTTTCGCAGGGAAAAGGGTGCACACCCGAAGCCTCTAGGAGTCCTGAGACGGGCGGCACCGATCAAATAAAAAGCACTACGGTGACTGAGACCTCCGAGAGCTTGCTGTGTGCTCCGTTCCTGCAGGGCGGCTCAAAGGCCTTCTCGAGGCAGGCCCTCAAGGGGCCGTGCCCTGCAGTCCTACAGCCCGACAGGGTGAGCTCCCAACACGGCTCCGGAAGCACCCTGATTAGTCAGAGAACAAGTCCTTCTCGTTCCCGAGCGCTGCCTCCAGTGCCTAGAGGCCCGGCAGAAACGGCGTTATTCGGGTAGCTTCAAGGCAGCAGGAATGGAGCTTTCAAAATGGGAACCCAGGGCTTCTGCCCTCAGAGCCCCGCTTCCAGTCGACAGCGTAGTTCACCTCCTTGTGCTTTCTAGCAAGTGCACAGGGACACTAGCTACGCACCCGCGCCTTCCCTGAATCCACTTTTCTTCACAGGGTGCTCTGCATGGAGCCAACTCCCTCATCCAAGGAAACCTCTAGGTAGGCGCTATCGGGGCTCAGCCTCGACCGGAGGCCTGCCGTGTAAGAGGAAGCACTGTACTTCAGCGGCAGCAGGAGCGCAAGTTGACTTTCTCCCCTAAAAGGATGGTGCCCTCGGCTAAGGTCTCCTAGAAGGCCTGCGAGGCAGGTTCTCTTCCTAAGCGCAGCTCCGACGAGGGCAACGAGGCCGAGTTCCTAGACAAGTAGGACGTGAGGGAAGAGTCTCCCTGTAGCTGTTGCAGGGCTGAGGAAACCTAGCTCTCTCCAGGAGGCGTGCAGTGCGTTGCCCTACCCTGGGCATACGCGGAGTGACTGGGAAGGGCTTCCGGGCCTGGATGCCGCTGAGCAGGCCCGTGGAGCCTGCCGGTAGTCAGGGGTCTTGCAGGGAACGGGGTGCGGACGCGAGGGTCCTGGGTTTCCTGGGCGGCGCACTAACCAAGAAGCAAAGAACAGAGAAGCGCGACGAAGGCCTCTTGGAAAGTGCCGCCTGCGCCCGCTTCAGCAGGGCAATAAAGCGACTTTCCTCGAGGCAAGGGGCTGACGTTGGGTCTCCAGGTAGCTATAGAGCATAGCAGCATGAGCTCCCGAGCGGGCCCTGGACGCGCCCTGTTTTCCGAGAGAGAACTCATTTTCTTCCCAGAGCCCTGCCTACCGCGACGAGAGGCAATCACAAAGGGTGTCTCTCCGTGGAGTGCAATGCCCGACCAAGGGAACTTTCCAAGTGGGAGAGGCGGCCTGTGCCTTCAGGCCCGCATTTCAAGCCAGACAGGCAGTAAATGTAACCTGGCCACAAACCACCCAAGGTACACCGTGGGCCCTCCCCTGAATCCACTTGTTGATGCGGGCTGTTCTGCGTGGAGCAAACGACCTCAACCAAGGCAGGCTCTCTCGTGAGGCCTCTAAGCGTCTGCCTCTTCCCAAAGACCGCAGTGTTGTGTTGCCTGAGGAGCTCAGCTTTAGTTGCCGCTGCAGTGCGAGCTGACTTTCTCCGTGAGCAGAGTGACTTTCCAAGCGCGGTGCCAGAAGGCGTTCTAAGCAGACGATTTCCTCAGTGCAGCTGAGAGAAGGGCAATGTGGAAAACTTCCAGGGCCCGGGGGACTGGCTCGAAAGGCGTGCCTGATGCTGTTGGAGTGCCGAGGAATCGTAGGCGTCCCCTTTCAAAGCGCCGGGGTGGAGCCCTCCGCTCGGCATACACAGTAGGCCCCTCTCTCAAGGGCCTAGGGGCCTGGGTGTGGCACAGCATGCCCACAGGGGCCGGGGGTTTTCGCAGGGAGAAGGGTGCACACCCGAAGCCTCTAGGAGTCCTGAGACGGGCGGCACCGATCAAATAAAAAGCACTACGGTGACTGAGACCTCCGAGAGCTTGCTGTGTGCTCCGTTCCTGCAGGGCGGCTCAAAGGCCTTCTCGAGGCAGGCCCTCAAGGGGCCGTGCCCTGCAGTCCTACAGCCCGACAGGGTGAGCTCCCAACACGGCTCCGGAAGCACCCTGATTAGTCAGAGAACAAGTCCTTCTCGTTCCCGAGCGCTGCCTCCAGTGCCTAGAGGCCCGGCAGAAACGGCGTTATTCGGGTAGCTTCAAGGCAGCAGGAATGGAGCTTTCAAAATGGGAACCCAGGGCTTCTGCCCTCAGAGCCCCGCTTCCAGTCGACAGCGTAGTTCACCTCCTTGTGCTTTCTAGCAAGTGCACAGGGACACTAGCTACGCACCCGCGCCTTCCCTGAATCCACTTTTCTTCACAGGGTGCTCTGCATGGAGCCAACTCCCTCATCCAAGGAAACCTCTAGGTAGGCGCTATCGGGGCTCAGCCTCGACCGGAGGCCTGCCGTGTAAGAGGAAGCACTGTACTTCAGCGGCAGCAGGAGCGCAAGTTGACTTTCTCCCCTAAAAGGATGGTGCCCTCGGCTAAGGTCTCCTAGAAGGCCTGCGAGGCAGGTTCTCTTCCTAAGCGCAGCTCCGACGAGGGCAACGAGGCCGAGTTCCTAGACAAGTAGGACGTGAGGGAAGAGTCTCCCTGTAGCTGTTGCAGGGCTGAGGAAACCTAGCTCTCTCCAGGAGGCGTGCAGTGCGTTGCCCTACCCTGGGCATACGCGGAGTGACTGGGAAGGGCTTCCGGGCCTGGATGCCGCTGAGCAGGCCCGTGGAGCCTGCCGGTAGTCAGGGGTCTTGCAGGGAACGGGGTGCGGACGCGAGGGTCCTGGGTTTCCTGGGCGGCGCACTAACCAAGAAGCAAAGAACAGAGAAGCGCGACGAAGGCCTCTTGGAAAGTGCCGCCTGCGCCCGCTTCAGCAGGGCAATAAAGCGACTTTCCTCGAGGCAAGGGGCTGACGTTGGGTCTCCAGGTAGCTATAGAGCATAGCAGCATGAGCTCCCGAGCGGGCCCTGGACGCGCCCTGTTTTCCGAGAGAGAACTCATTTTCTTCCCAGAGCCCTGCCTACCGCGACGAGAGGCAATCACAAAGGGTGTCTCTCCGTGGAGTGCAATGCCCGACCAAGGGAACTTTCCAAGTGGGAGAGGCGGCCTGTGCCTTCAGGCCCGCATTTCAAGCCAGACAGGCAGTAAACGTAACCTGGCCACAAACCACCCAAGGTACACCGTGGGCCCTCCCCTGAATCCACTTGTTGATGCGGGCTGTTCTGCGTGGAGCAAACGACCTCAACCAAGGCAGGCTCTCTCGTGAGGCCTCTAAGCGTCTGCCTCTTCCCAAAGACCGCAGTGTTGTGTTGCCTGAGGAGCTCAGCTTTAGTTGCCGCTGCAGTGCGAGCTGACTTTCTCCGTGAGCAGAGTGACTTTCCAAGCGCGGTGCCAGAAGGCGTTCTAAGCAGACGATTTCCTCAGTGCAGCTGAGAGAAGGGCAATGTGGAAAACTTCCAGGGCCCGGGGGACTGGCTCGAAAGGCGTGCCTGATGCTGTTGGAGTGCCGAGGAATCGTAGGCGTCCCCTTTCAAAGCGCCGGGGTGGAGCCCTCCGCTCGGCATACACAGTAGGCCCCTCTCTCAAGGGCCTAGGGGCCTGGGTGTGGCACAGCATGCCCACAGGGGCCGGGGGTTTTCGCAGGGAAAAGGGTGCACACCCGAAGCCTCTAGGAGTCCTGAGACGGGCGGCACCGATCAAATAAAAAGCACTACGGTGACTGAGACCTCCGAGAGCTTGCTGTGTGCTCCGTTCCTGCAGGGCGGCTCAAAGGCCTTCTCGAGGCAGGCCCTCAAGGGGCCGTGCCCTGCAGTCCTACAGCCCGACAGGGTGAGCTCCCAACACGGCTCCGGAAGCACCCTGATTAGTCAGAGAACAAGTCCTTCTCGTTCCCGAGCGCTGCCTCCAGTGCCTAGAGGCCCGGCAGAAACGGCGTTATTCGGGTAGCTTCAAGGCAGCAGGAATGGAGCTTTCAAAATGGGAACCCAGGGCTTCTGCCCTCAGAGCCCCGCTTCCAGTCGACAGCGTAGTTCACCTCCTTGTGCTTTCTAGCAAGTGCACAGGGACACTAGCTACGCACCCGCGCCTTCCCTGAATCCACTTTTCTTCACAGGGTGCTCTGCATGGAGCCAACTCCCTCATCCAAGGAAACCTCTAGGTAGGCGCTATCGGGGCTCAGCCTCGACCGGAGGCCTGCCGTGTAAGAGGAAGCACTGTACTTCAGCGGCAGCAGGAGCGCAAGTTGACTTTCTCCCCTAAAAGGATGGTGCCCTCGGCTAAGGTCTCCTAGAAGGCCTGCGAGGCAGGTTCTCTTCCTAAGCGCAGCTCCGACGAGGGCAACGAGGCCGAGTTCCTAGACAAGTAGGACGTGAGGGAAGAGTCTCCCTGTAGCTGTTGCAGGGCTGAGGAAACCTAGCTCTCTCCAGGAGGCGTGCAGTGCGTTGCCCTACCCTGGGCATACGCGGAGTGACTGGGAAGGGCTTCCGGGCCTGGATGCCGCTGAGCAGGCCCGTGGAGCCTGCCGGTAGTCAGGGGTCTTGCAGGGAACAGGGTGCGGACGCGAGGGTCCTGGGTTTCCTGGGCGGCGCACTAACCAAGAAGCAAAGAACAGAGAAGCGCGACGAAGGCCTCTTGGAAAGTGCCGCCTGCGCCCGCTTCAGCAGGGCAATAAAGCGACTTTCCTCGAGGCAAGGGGCTGACGTTGGGTCTCCAGGTAGCTATAGAGCATAGCAGCATGAGCTCCCGAGCGGGCCCTGGACGCGCCCTGTTTTCCGAGAGAGAACTCATTTTCTTCCCAGAGCCCTGCCTACCGCGACGAGAGGCAATCACAAAGGGTGTCTCTCCGTGGAGTGCAATGCCCGACCAAGGGAACTTTCCAAGTGGGAGAGGCGGCCTGTGCCTTCAGGCCCGCATTTCAAGCCAGACAGGCAGTAAACGTAACCTGGCCACAAACCACCCAAGGTACACCGTGGGCCCTCCCCTGAATCCACTTGTTGATGCGGGCTGTTCTGCGTGGAGCAAACGACCTCAACCAAGGCAGGCTCTCTCGTGAGGCCTCTAAGCGTCTGCCTCTTCCCAAAGACCGCAGTGTTGTGTTGCCTGAGGAGCTCAGCTTTAGTTGCCGCTGCAGTGCGAGCTGACTTTCTCCGTGAGCAGAGTGACTTTCCAAGCGCGGTGCCAGAAGGCGTTCTAAGCAGACGATTTCCTCAGTGCAGCTGAGAGAAGGGCAATGTGGAAAACTTCCAGGGCCCGGGGGACTGGCTCGAAAGGCGTGCCTGATGCTGTTGGAGTGCCGAGGAATCGTAGGCGTCCCCTTTCAAAGCGCCGGGGTGGAGCCCTCCGCTCGGCATACACAGTAGGCCCCTCTCTCAAGGGCCTAGGGGCCTGGGTGTGGCACAGCATGCCCACAGGGGCCGGGGGTTTTCGCAGGGAAAAGGGTGCACACCCGAAGCCTCTAGGAGTCCTGAGACGGGCGGCACCGATCAAATAAAAAGCACTACGGTGACTGAGACCTCCGAGAGCTTGCTGTGTGCTCCGTTCCTGCAGGGCGGCTCAAAGGCCTTCTCGAGGCAGGCCCTCAAGGGGCCGTGCCCTGCAGTCCTACAGCCCGACAGGGTGAGCTCCCAACACGGCTCCGGAAGCACCCTGATTAGTCAGAGAACAAGTCCTTCTCGTTCCCGAGCGCTGCCTCCAGTGCCTAGAGGCCCGGCAGAAACGGCGTTATTCGGGTAGCTTCAAGGCAGCAGGAATGGAGCTTTCAAAATGGGAACCCAGGGCTTCTGCCCTCAGAGCCCCGCTTCCAGTCGACAGCGTAGTTCACCTCCTTGTGCTTTCTAGCAAGTGCACAGGGACACTAGCTACGCACCCGCGCCTTCCCTGAATCCACTTTTCTTCACAGGGTGCTCTGCATGGAGCCAACTCCCTCATCCAAGGAAACCTCTAGGTAGGCGCTATCGGGGCTCAGCCTCGACCGGAGGCCTGCCGTGTAAGAGGAAGCACTGTACTTCAGCGGCAGCAGGAGCGCAAGTTGACTTTCTCCCCTAAAAGGATGGTGCCCTCGGCTAAGGTCTCCTAGAAGGCCTGCGAGGCAGGTTCTCTTCCTAAGCGCAGCTCCGACGAGGGCAACGAGGCCGAGTTCCTAGACAAGTAGGACGTGAGGGAAGAGTCTCCCTGTAGCTGTTGCAGGGCTGAGGAAACCTAGCTCTCTCCAGGAGGCGTGCAGTGCGTTGCCTTACCCTGGGCATACGCGGAGTGACTGGGAAGGGCTTCCGGGCCTGGATGCCGCTGAGCAGGCCCGTGGAGCCTGCCGGTAGTCAGGGGTCTTGCAGGGAACGGGGTGCGGACGCGAGGGTCCTGGGTTTCCTGGGCGGCGCACTAACCAAGAAGCAAAGAACAGAGAAGCGCGACGAAGGCCTCTTGGAAAGTGCCGCCTGCGCCCGCTTCAGCAGGGCAATAAAGCGACTTTCCTCGAGGCAAGGGGCTGACGTTGGGTCTCCAGGTAGCTATAGAGCATAGCAGCATGAGCTCCCGAGCGGGCCCTGGACGCGCCCTGTTTTCCGAGAGAGAACTCATTTTCTTCCCAGAGCCCTGCCTACCGCGACGAGAGGCAATCACAAAGGGTGTCTCTCCGTGGAGTGCAATGCCCGACCAAGGGAACTTTCCAAGTGGGAGAGGCGGCCTGTGCCTTCAGGCCCGCATTTCAAGCCAGACAGGCAGTAAACGTAACCTGGCCACAAACCACCCAAGGTACACCGTGGGCCCTCCCCTGAATCCACTTGTTGATGCGGGCTGTTCTGCGTGGAGCAAACGACCTCAACCAAGGCAGGCTCTCTCGTGAGGCCTCTAAGCGTCTGCCTCTTCCCAAAGACCGCAGTGTTGTGTTGCCTGAGGAGCTCAGCTTTAGTTGCCGCTGCAGTGCGAGCTGACTTTCTCCGTGAGCAGAGTGACTTTCCAAGCGCGGTGCCAGAAGGCGTTCTAAGCAGACGATTTCCTCAGTGCAGCTGAGAGAAGGGCAATGTGGAAAACTTCCAGGGCCCGGGGGACTGGCTCGAAAGGCGTGCCTGATGCTGTTGGAGTGCCGAGGAATCGTAGGCGTCCCCTTTCAAAGCGCCGGGGTGGAGCCCTCCGCTCGGCATACACAGTAGGCCCCTCTCTCAAGGGCCTAGGGGCCTGGGTGTGGCACAGCATGCCCACAGGGGCCGGGGGTTTTCGCAGGGAAAAGGGTGCACACCCGAAGCCTCTAGGAGTCCTGAGACGGGCGGCACCGATCAAATAAAAAGCACTACGGTGACTGAGACCTCCGAGAGCTTGCTGTGTGCTCCGTTCCTGCAGGGCGGCTCAAAGGCCTTCTCGAGGCAGGCCCTCAAGGGGCCGTGCCCTGCAGTCCTACAGCCCGACAGGGTGAGCTCCCAACACGGCTCCGGAAGCACCCTGATTAGTCAGAGAACAAGTCCTTCTCGTTCCCGAGCGCTGCCTCCAGTGCCTAGAGGCCCGGCAGAAACGGCGTTATTCGGGTAGCTTCAAGGCAGCAGGAATGGAGCTTTCAAAATGGGAACCCAGGGCTTCTGCCCTCAGAGCCCCGCTTCCAGTCGACAGCGTAGTTCACCTCCTTGTGCTTTCTAGCAAGTGCACAGGGACACTAGCTACGCACCCGCGCCTTCCCTGAATCCACTTTTCTTCACAGGGTGCTCTGCATGGAGCCAACTCCCTCATCCAAGGAAACCTCTAGGTAGGCGCTATCGGGGCTCAGCCTCGACCGGAGGCCTGCCGTGTAAGAGGAAGCACTGTACTTCAGCGGCAGCAGGAGCGCAAGTTGACTTTCTCCCCTAAAAGGATGGTGCCCTCGGCTAAGGTCTCCTAGAAGGCCTGCGAGGCAGGTTCTCTTCCTAAGCGCAGCTCCGACGAGGGCAACGAGGCCGAGTTCCTAGACAAGTAGGACGTGAGGGAAGAGTCTCCCTGTAGCTGTTGCAGGGCTGAGGAAACCTAGCTCTCTCCAGGAGGCGTGCAGTGCGTTGCCCTACCCTGGGCATACGCGGAGTGACTGGGAAGGGCTTCCGGGCCTGGATGCCGCTGAGCAGGCCCGTGGAGCCTGCCGGTAGTCAGGGGTCTTGCAGGGAACAGGGTGCGGACGCGAGGGTCCTGGGTTTCCTGGGCGGCGCACTAACCAAGAAGCAAAGAACAGAGAAGCGCGACGAAGGCCTCTTGGAAAGTGCCGCCTGCGCCCGCTTCAGCAGGGCAATAAAGCGACTTTCCTCGAGGCAAGGGGCTGACGTTGGGTCTCCAGGTAGCTATAGAGCATAGCAGCATGAGCTCCCGAGCGGGCCCTGGACGCGCCCTGTTTTCCGAGAGAGAACTCATTTTCTTCCCAGAGCCCTGCCTACCGCGACGAGAGGCAATCACAAAGGGTGTCTCTCCGTGGAGTGCAATGCCCGACCAAGGGAACTTTCCAAGTGGGAGAGGCGGCCTGTGCCTTCAGGCCCGCATTTCAAGCCAGACAGGCAGTAAACGTAACCTGGCCACAAACCACCCAAGGTACACCGTGGGCCCTCCCCTGAATCCACTTGTTGATGCGGGCTGTTCTGCGTGGAGCAAACGACCTCAACCAAGGCAGGCTCTCTCGTGAGGCCTCTAAGCGTCTGCCTCTTCCCAAAGACCGCAGTGTTGTGTTGCCTGAGGAGCTCAGCTTTAGTTGCCGCTGCAGTGCGAGCTGACTTTCTCCGTGAGCAGAGTGACTTTCCAAGCGCGGTGCCAGAAGGCGTTCTAAGCAGACGATTTCCTCAGTGCAGCTGAGAGAAGGGCAATGTGGAAAACTTCCAGGGCCCGGGGGACTGGCTCGAAAGGCGTGCCTGATGCTGTTGGAGTGCCGAGGAATCGTAGGCGTCCCCTTTCAAAGCGCCGGGGTGGAGCCCTCCGCTCGGCATACACAGTAGGCCCCTCTCTCAAGGGCCTAGGGGCCTGGGTGTGGCACAGCATGCCCACAGGGGCCGGGGGTTTTCGCAGGGAAAAGGGTGCACACCCGAAGCCTCTAGGAGTCCTGAGACGGGCGGCACCGATCAAATAAAAAGCACTACGGTGACTGAGACCTCCGAGAGCTTGCTGTGTGCTCCGTTCCTGCAGGGCGGCTCAAAGGCCTTCTCGAGGCAGGCCCTCAAGGGGCCGTGCCCTGCAGTCCTACAGCCCGACAGGGTGAGCTCCCAACACGGCTCCGGAAGCACCCTGATTAGTCAGAGAACAAGTCCTTCTCGTTCCCGAGCGCTGCCTCCAGTGCCTAGAGGCCCGGCAGAAACGGCGTTATTCGGGTAGCTTCAAGGCAGCAGGAATGGAGCTTTCAAAATGGGAACCCAGGGCTTCTGCCCTCAGAGCCCCGCTTCCAGTCGACAGCGTAGTTCACCTCCTTGTGCTTTCTAGCAAGTGCACAGGGACACTAGCTACGCACCCGCGCCTTCCCTGAATCCACTTTTCTTCACAGGGTGCTCTGCATGGAGCCAACTCCCTCATCCAAGGAAACCTCTAGGTAGGCGCTATCGGGGCTCAGCCTCGACCGGAGGCCTGCCGTGTAAGAGGAAGCACTGTACTTCAGCGGCAGCAGGAGCGCAAGTTGACTTTCTCCCCTAAAAGGATGGTGCCCTCGGCTAAGGTCTCCTAGAAGGCCTGCGAGGCAGGTTCTCTTCCTAAGCGCAGCTCCGACGAGGGCAACGAGGCCGAGTTCCTAGACAAGTAGGACGTGAGGGAAGAGTCTCCCTGTAGCTGTTGCAGGGCTGAGGAAACCTAGCTCTCTCCAGGAGGCGTGCAGTGCGTTGCCCTACCCTGGGCATACGCGGAGTGACTGGGAAGGGCTTCCGGGCCTGGATGCCGCTGAGCAGGCCCGTGGAGCCTGCCGGTAGTCAGGGGTCTTGCAGGGAACAGGGTGCGGACGCGAGGGTCCTGGGTTTCCTGGGCGGCGCACTAACCAAGAAGCAAAGAACAGAGAAGCGCGACGAAGGCCTCTTGGAAAGTGCCGCCTGCGCCCGCTTCAGCAGGGCAATAAAGCGACTTTCCTCGAGGCAAGGGGCTGACGTTGGGTCTCCAGGTAGCTATAGAGCATAGCAGCATGAGCTCCCGAGCGGGCCCTGGACGCGCCCTGTTTTCCGAGAGAGAACTCATTTTCTTCCCAGAGCCCTGCCTACCGCGACGAGAGGCAATCACAAAGGGTGTCTCTCCGTGGAGTGCAATGCCCGACCAAGGGAACTTTCCAAGTGGGAGAGGCGGCCTGTGCCTTCAGGCCCGCATTTCAAGCCAGACAGGCAGTAAACGTAACCTGGCCACAAACCACCCAAGGTACACCGTGGGCCCTCCCCTGAATCCACTTGTTGATGCGGGCTGTTCTGCGTGGAGCAAACGACCTCAACCAAGGCAGGCTCTCTCGTGAGGCCTCTAAGCGTCTGCCTCTTCCCAAAGACCGCAGTGTTGTGTTGCCTGAGGAGCTCAGCTTTAGTTGCCGCTGCAGTGCGAGCTGACTTTCTCCGTGAGCAGAGTGACTTTCCAAGCGCGGTGCCAGAAGGCGTTCTAAGCAGACGATTTCCTCAGTGCAGCTGAGAGAAGGGCAATGTGGAAAACTTCCAGGGCCCGGGGGACTGGCTCGAAAGGCGTGCCTGATGCTGTTGGAGTGCCGAGGAATCGTAGGCGTCCCCTTTCAAAGCGCCGGGGTGGAGCCCTCCGCTCGGCATACACAGTAGGCCCCTCTCTCAAGGGCCTAGGGGCCTGGGTGTGGCACAGCATGCCCACAGGGGCCGGGGGTTTTCGCAGGGAGAAGGGTGCACACCCGAAGCCTCTAGGAGTCCTGAGACGGGCGGCACCGATCAAATAAAAAGCACTACGGTGACTGAGACCTCCGAGAGCTTGCTGTGTGCTCCGTTCCTGCAGGGCGGCTCAAAGGCCTTCTCGAGGCAGGCCCTCAAGGGGCCGTGCCCTGCAGTCCTACAGCCCGACAGGGTGAGCTCCCAACACGGCTCCGGAAGCACCCTGATTAGTCAGAGAACAAGTCCTTCTCGTTCCCGAGCGCTGCCTCCAGTGCCTAGAGGCCCGGCAGAAACGGCGTTATTCGGGTAGCTTCAAGGCAGCAGGAATGGAGCTTTCAAAATGGGAACCCAGGGCTTCTGCCCTCAGAGCCCCGCTTCCAGTCGACAGCGTAGTTCACCTCCTTGTGCTTTCTAGCAAGTGCACAGGGACACTAGCTACGCACCCGCGCCTTCCCTGAATCCACTTTTCTTCACAGGGTGCTCTGCATGGAGCCAACTCCCTCATCCAAGGAAACCTCTAGGTAGGCGCTATCGGGGCTCAGCCTCGACCGGAGGCCTGCCGTGTAAGAGGAAGCACTGTACTTCAGCGGCAGCAGGAGCGCAAGTTGACTTTCTCCCCTAAAAGGATGGTGCCCTCGGCTAAGGTCTCCTAGAAGGCCTGCGAGGCAGGTTCTCTTCCTAAGCGCAGCTCCGACGAGGGCAACGAGGCCGAGTTCCTAGACAAGTAGGACGTGAGGGAAGAGTCTCCCTGTAGCTGTTGCAGGGCTGAGGAAACCTAGCTCTCTCCAGGAGGCGTGCAGTGCGTTGCCCTACCCTGGGCATACGCGGAGTGACTGGGAAGGGCTTCCGGGCCTGGATGCCGCTGAGCAGGCCCGTGGAGCCTGCCGGTAGTCAGGGGTCTTGCAGGGAACGGGGTGCGGACGCGAGGGTCCTGGGTTTCCTGGGCGGCGCACTAACCAAGAAGCAAAGAACAGAGAAGCGCGACGAAGGCCTCTTGGAAAGTGCCGCCTGCGCCCGCTTCAGCAGGGCAATAAAGCGACTTTCCTCGAGGCAAGGGGCTGACGTTGGGTCTCCAGGTAGCTATAGAGCATAGCAGCATGAGCTCCCGAGCGGGCCCTGGACGCGCCCTGTTTTCCGAGAGAGAACTCATTTTCTTCCCAGAGCCCTGCCTACCGCGACGAGAGGCAATCACAAAGGGTGTCTCTCCGTGGAGTGCAATGCCCGACCAAGGGAACTTTCCAAGTGGGAGAGGCGGCCTGTGCCTTCAGGCCCGCATTTCAAGCCAGACAGGCAGTAAACGTAACCTGGCCACAAACCACCCAAGGTACACCGTGGGCCCTCCCCTGAATCCACTTGTTGATGCGGGCTGTTCTGCGTGGAGCAAACGACCTCAACCAAGGCAGGCTCTCTCGTGAGGCCTCTAAGCGTCTGCCTCTTCCCAAAGACCGCAGTGTTGTGTTGCCTGAGGAGCTCAGCTTTAGTTGCCGCTGCAGTGCGAGCTGACTTTCTCCGTGAGCAGAGTGACTTTCCAAGCGCGGTGCCAGAAGGCGTTCTAAGCAGACGATTTCCTCAGTGCAGCTGAGAGAAGGGCAATGTGGAAAACTTCCAGGGCCCGGGGGACTGGCTCGAAAGGCGTGCCTGATGCTGTTGGAGTGCCGAGGAATCGTAGGCGTCCCCTTTCAAAGCGCCGGGGTGGAGCCCTCCGCTCGGCATACACAGTAGGCCCCTCTCTCAAGGGCCTAGGGGCCTGGGTGTGGCACAGCATGCCCACAGGGGCCGGGGGTTTTCGCAGGGAAAAGGGTGCACACCCGAAGCCTCTAGGAGTCCTGAGACGGGCGGCACCGATCAAATAAAAAGCACTACGGTGACTGAGACCTCCGAGAGCTTGCTGTGTGCTCCGTTCCTGCAGGGCGGCTCAAAGGCCTTCTCGAGGCAGGCCCTCAAGGGGCCGTGCCCTGCAGTCCTACAGCCCGACAGGGTGAGCTCCCAACACGGCTCCGGAAGCACCCTGATTAGTCAGAGAACAAGTCCTTCTCGTTCCCGAGCGCTGCCTCCAGTGCCTAGAGGCCCGGCAGAAACGGCGTTATTCGGGTAGCTTCAAGGCAGCAGGAATGGAGCTTTCAAAATGGGAACCCAGGGCTTCTGCCCTCAGAGCCCCGCTTCCAGTCGACAGCGTAGTTCACCTCCTTGTGCTTTCTAGCAAGTGCACAGGGACACTAGCTACGCACCCGCGCCTTCCCTGAATCCACTTTTCTTCACAGGGTGCTCTGCATGGAGCCAACTCCCTCATCCAAGGAAACCTCTAGGTAGGCGCTATCGGGGCTCAGCCTCGACCGGAGGCCTGCCGTGTAAGAGGAAGCACTGTACTTCAGCGGCAGCAGGAGCGCAAGTTGACTTTCTCCCCTAAAAGGATGGTGCCCTCGGCTAAGGTCTCCTAGAAGGCCTGCGAGGCAGGTTCTCTTCCTAAGCGCAGCTCCGACGAGGGCAACGAGGCCGAGTTCCTAGACAAGTAGGACGTGAGGGAAGAGTCTCCCTGTAGCTGTTGCAGGGCTGAGGAAACCTAGCTCTCTCCAGGAGGCGTGCAGTGCGTTGCCCTACCCTGGGCATACGCGGAGTGACTGGGAAGGGCTTCCGGGCCTGGATGCCGCTGAGCAGGCCCGTGGAGCCTGCCGGTAGTCAGGGGTCTTGCAGGGAACAGGGTGCGGACGCGAGGGTCCTGGGTTTCCTGGGCGGCGCACTAACCAAGAAGCAAAGAACAGAGAAGCGCGACGAAGGCCTCTTGGAAAGTGCCGCCTGCGCCCGCTTCAGCAGGGCAATAAAGCGACTTTCCTCGAGGCAAGGGGCTGACGTTGGGTCTCCAGGTAGCTATAGAGCATAGCAGCATGAGCTCCCGAGCGGGCCCTGGACGCGCCCTGTTTTCCGAGAGAGAACTCATTTTCTTCCCAGAGCCCTGCCTACCGCGACGAGAGGCAATCACAAAGGGTGTCTCTCCGTGGAGTGCAATGCCCGACCAAGGGAACTTTCCAAGTGGGAGAGGCGGCCTGTGCCTTCAGGCCCGCATTTCAAGCCAGACAGGCAGTAAACGTAACCTGGCCACAAACCACCCAAGGTACACCGTGGGCCCTCCCCTGAATCCACTTGTTGATGCGGGCTGTTCTGCGTGGAGCAAACGACCTCAACCAAGGCAGGCTCTCTCGTGAGGCCTCTAAGCGTCTGCCTCTTCCCAAAGACCGCAGTGTTGTGTTGCCTGAGGAGCTCAGCTTTAGTTGCCGCTGCAGTGCGAGCTGACTTTCTCCGTGAGCAGAGTGACTTTCCAAGCGCGGTGCCAGAAGGCGTTCTAAGCAGACGATTTCCTCAGTGCAGCTGAGAGAAGGGCAATGTGGAAAACTTCCAGGGCCCGGGGGACTGGCTCGAAAGGCGTGCCTGATGCTGTTGGAGTGCCGAGGAATCGTAGGCGTCCCCTTTCAAAGCGCCGGGGTGGAGCCCTCCGCTCGGCATACACAGTAGGCCCCTCTCTCAAGGGCCTAGGGGCCTGGGTGTGGCACAGCATGCCCACAGGGGCCGGGGGTTTTCGCAGGGAAAAGGGTGCACACCCGAAGCCTCTAGGAGTCCTGAGACGGGCGGCACCGATCAAATAAAAAGCACTACGGTGACTGAGACCTCCGAGAGCTTGCTGTGTGCTCCGTTCCTGCAGGGCGGCTCAAAGGCCTTCTCGAGGCAGGCCCTCAAGGGGCCGTGCCCTGCAGTCCTACAGCCCGACAGGGTGAGCTCCCAACACGGCTCCGGAAGCACCCTGATTAGTCAGAGAACAAGTCCTTCTCGTTCCCGAGCGCTGCCTCCAGTGCCTAGAGGCCCGGCAGAAACGGCGTTATTCGGGTAGCTTCAAGGCAGCAGGAATGGAGCTTTCAAAATGGGAACCCAGGGCTTCTGCCCTCAGAGCCCCGCTTCCAGTCGACAGCGTAGTTCACCTCCTTGTGCTTTCTAGCAAGTGCACAGGGACACTAGCTACGCACCCGCGCCTTCCCTGAATCCACTTTTCTTCACAGGGTGCTCTGCATGGAGCCAACTCCCTCATCCAAGGAAACCTCTAGGTAGGCGCTATCGGGGCTCAGCCTCGACCGGAGGCCTGCCGTGTAAGAGGAAGCACTGTACTTCAGCGGCAGCAGGAGCGCAAGTTGACTTTCTCCCCTAAAAGGATGGTGCCCTCGGCTAAGGTCTCCTAGAAGGCCTGCGAGGCAGGTTCTCTTCCTAAGCGCAGCTCCGACGAGGGCAACGAGGCCGAGTTCCTAGACAAGTAGGACGTGAGGGAAGAGTCTCCCTGTAGCTGTTGCAGGGCTGAGGAAACCTAGCTCTCTCCAGGAGGCGTGCAGTGCGTTGCCCTACCCTGGGCATACGCGGAGTGACTGGGAAGGGCTTCCGGGCCTGGATGCCGCTGAGCAGGCCCGTGGAGCCTGCCGGTAGTCAGGGGTCTTGCAGGGAACGGGGTGCGGACGCGAGGGTCCTGGGTTTCCTGGGCGGCGCACTAACCAAGAAGCAAAGAACAGAGAAGCGCGACGAAGGCCTCTTGGAAAGTGCCGCCTGCGCCCGCTTCAGCAGGGCAATAAAGCGACTTTCCTCGAGGCAAGGGGCTGACGTTGGGTCTCCAGGTAGCTATAGAGCATAGCAGCATGAGCTCCCGAGCGGGCCCTGGACGCGCCCTGTTTTCCGAGAGAGAACTCATTTTCTTCCCAGAGCCCTGCCTACCGCGACGAGAGGCAATCACAAAGGGTGTCTCTCCGTGGAGTGCAATGCCCGACCAAGGGAACTTTCCAAGTGGGAGAGGCGGCCTGTGCCTTCAGGCCCGCATTTCAAGCCAGACAGGCAGTAAACGTAACCTGGCCACAAACCACCCAAGGTACACCGTGGGCCCTCCCCTGAATCCACTTGTTGATGCGGGCTGTTCTGCGTGGAGCAAACGACCTCAACCAAGGCAGGCTCTCTCGTGAGGCCTCTAAGCGTCTGCCTCTTCCCAAAGACCGCAGTGTTGTGTTGCCTGAGGAGCTCAGCTTTAGTTGCCGCTGCAGTGCGAGCTGACTTTCTCCGTGAGCAGAGTGACTTTCCAAGCGCGGTGCCAGAAGGCGTTCTAAGCAGACGATTTCCTCAGTGCAGCTGAGAGAAGGGCAATGTGGAAAACTTCCAGGGCCCGGGGGACTGGCTCGAAAGGCGTGCCTGATGCTGTTGGAGTGCCGAGGAATCGTAGGCGTCCCCTTTCAAAGCGCCGGGGTGGAGCCCTCCGCTCGGCATACACAGTAGGCCCCTCTCTCAAGGGCCTAGGGGCCTGGGTGTGGCACAGCATGCCCACAGGGGCCGGGGGTTTTCGCAGGGAAAAGGGTGCACACCCGAAGCCTCTAGGAGTCCTGAGACGGGCGGCACCGATCAAATAAAAAGCACTACGGTGACTGAGACCTCCGAGAGCTTGCTGTGTGCTCCGTTCCTGCAGGGCGGCTCAAAGGCCTTCTCGAGGCAGGCCCTCAAGGGGCCGTGCCCTGCAGTCCTACAGCCCGACAGGGTGAGCTCCCAACACGGCTCCGGAAGCACCCTGATTAGTCAGAGAACAAGTCCTTCTCGTTCCCGAGCGCTGCCTCCAGTGCCTAGAGGCCCGGCAGAAACGGCGTTATTCGGGTAGCTTCAAGGCAGCAGGAATGGAGCTTTCAAAATGGGAACCCAGGGCTTCTGCCCTCAGAGCCCCGCTTCCAGTCGACAGCGTAGTTCACCTCCTTGTGCTTTCTAGCAAGTGCACAGGGACACTAGCTACGCACCCGCGCCTTCCCTGAATCCACTTTTCTTCACAGGGTGCTCTGCATGGAGCCAACTCCCTCATCCAAGGAAACCTCTAGGTAGGCGCTATCGGGGCTCAGCCTCGACCGGAGGCCTGCCGTGTAAGAGGAAGCACTGTACTTCAGCGGCAGCAGGAGCGCAAGTTGACTTTCTCCCCTAAAAGGATGGTGCCCTCGGCTAAGGTCTCCTAGAAGGCCTGCGAGGCAGGTTCTCTTCCTAAGCGCAGCTCCGACGAGGGCAACGAGGCCGAGTTCCTAGACAAGTAGGACGTGAGGGAAGAGTCTCCCTGTAGCTGTTGCAGGGCTGAGGAAACCTAGCTCTCTCCAGGAGGCGTGCAGTGCGTTGCCCTACCCTGGGCATACGCGGAGTGACTGGGAAGGGCTTCCGGGCCTGGATGCCGCTGAGCAGGCCCGTGGAGCCTGCCGGTAGTCAGGGGTCTTGCAGGGAACGGGGTGCGGACGCGAGGGTCCTGGGTTTCCTGGGCGGCGCACTAACCAAGAAGCAAAGAACAGAGAAGCGCGACGAAGGCCTCTTGGAAAGTGCCGCCTGCGCCCGCTTCAGCAGGGCAATAAAGCGACTTTCCTCGAGGCAAGGGGCTGACGTTGGGTCTCCAGGTAGCTATAGAGCATAGCAGCATGAGCTCCCGAGCGGGCCCTGGACGCGCCCTGTTTTCCGAGAGAGAACTCATTTTCTTCCCAGAGCCCTGCCTACCGCGACGAGAGGCAATCACAAAGGGTGTCTCTCCGTGGAGTGCAATGCCCGACCAAGGGAACTTTCCAAGTGGGAGAGGCGGCCTGTGCCTTCAGGCCCGCATTTCAAGCCAGACAGGCAGTAAACGTAACCTGGCCACAAACCACCCAAGGTACACCGTGGGCCCTCCCCTGAATCCACTTGTTGATGCGGGCTGTTCTGCGTGGAGCAAACGACCTCAACCAAGGCAGGCTCTCTCGTGAGGCCTCTAAGCGTCTGCCTCTTCCCAAAGACCGCAGTGTTGTGTTGCCTGAGGAGCTCAGCTTTAGTTGCCGCTGCAGTGCGAGCTGACTTTCTCCGTGAGCAGAGTGACTTTCCAAGCGCGGTGCCAGAAGGCGTTCTAAGCAGACGATTTCCTCAGTGCAGCTGAGAGAAGGGCAATGTGGAAAACTTCCAGGGCCCGGGGGACTGGCTCGAAAGGCGTGCCTGATGCTGTTGGAGTGCCGAGGAATCGTAGGCGTCCCCTTTCAAAGCGCCGGGGTGGAGCCCTCCGCTCGGCATACACAGTAGGCCCCTCTCTCAAGGGCCTAGGGGCCTGGGTGTGGCACAGCATGCCCACAGGGGCCGGGGGTTTTCGCAGGGAGAAGGGTGCACACCCGAAGCCTCTAGGAGTCCTGAGACGGGCGGCACCGATCAAATAAAAAGCACTACGGTGACTGAGACCTCCGAGAGCTTGCTGTGTGCTCCGTTCCTGCAGGGCGGCTCAAAGGCCTTCTCGAGGCAGGCCCTCAAGGGGCCGTGCCCTGCAGTCCTACAGCCCGACAGGGTGAGCTCCCAACACGGCTCCGGAAGCACCCTGATTAGTCAGAGAACAAGTCCTTCTCGTTCCCGAGCGCTGCCTCCAGTGCCTAGAGGCCCGGCAGAAACGGCGTTATTCGGGTAGCTTCAAGGCAGCAGGAATGGAGCTTTCAAAATGGGAACCCAGGGCTTCTGCCCTCAGAGCCCCGCTTCCAGTCGACAGCGTAGTTCACCTCCTTGTGCTTTCTAGCAAGTGCACAGGGACACTAGCTACGCACCCGCGCCTTCCCTGAATCCACTTTTCTTCACAGGGTGCTCTGCATGGAGCCAACTCCCTCATCCAAGGAAACCTCTAGGTAGGCGCTATCGGGGCTCAGCCTCGACCGGAGGCCTGCCGTGTAAGAGGAAGCACTGTACTTCAGCGGCAGCAGGAGCGCAAGTTGACTTTCTCCCCTAAAAGGATGGTGCCCTCGGCTAAGGTCTCCTAGAAGGCCTGCGAGGCAGGTTCTCTTCCTAAGCGCAGCTCCGACGAGGGCAACGAGGCCGAGTTCCTAGACAAGTAGGACGTGAGGGAAGAGTCTCCCTGTAGCTGTTGCAGGGCTGAGGAAACCTAGCTCTCTCCAGGAGGCGTGCAGTGCGTTGCCCTACCCTGGGCATACGCGGAGTGACTGGGAAGGGCTTCCGGGCCTGGATGCCGCTGAGCAGGCCCGTGGAGCCTGCCGGTAGTCAGGGGTCTTGCTGGGAACGGGGTGCGGACGCGAGGGTCCTGGGTTTCCTGGGCGGCGCACTAACCAAGAAGCAAAGAACAGAGAAGCGCGACGAAGGCCTCTTGGAAAGTGCCGCCTGCGCCCGCTTCAGCAGGGCAATAAAGCGACTTTCCTCGAGGCAAGGGGCTGACGTTGGGTCTCCAGGTAGCTATAGAGCATAGCAGCATGAGCTCCCGAGCGGGCCCTGGACGCGCCCTGTTTTCCGAGAGAGAACTCATTTTCTTCCCAGAGCCCTGCCTACCGCGACGAGAGGCAATCACAAAGGGTGTCTCTCCGTGGAGTGCAATGCCCGACCAAGGGAACTTTCCAAGTGGGAGAGGCGGCCTGTGCCTTCAGGCCCGCATTTCAAGCCAGACAGGCAGTAAACGTAACCTGGCCACAAACCACCCAAGGTACACCGTGGGCCCTCCCCTGAATCCACTTGTTGATGCGGGCTGTTCTGCGTGGAGCAAACGACCTCAACCAAGGCAGGCTCTCTCGTGAGGCCTCTAAGCGTCTGCCTCTTCCCAAAGACCGCAGTGTTGTGTTGCCTGAGGAGCTCAGCTTTAGTTGCCGCTGCAGTGCGAGCTGACTTTCTCCGTGAGCAGAGTGACTTTCCAAGCGCGGTGCCAGAAGGCGTTCTAAGCAGACGATTTCCTCAGTGCAGCTGAGAGAAGGGCAATGTGGAAAACTTCCAGGGCCCGGGGGACTGGCTCGAAAGGCGTGCCTGATGCTGTTGGAGTGCCGAGGAATCGTAGGCGTCCCCTTTCAAAGCGCCGGGGTGGAGCCCTCCGCTCGGCATACACAGTAGGCCCCTCTCTCAAGGGCCTAGGGGCCTGGGTGTGGCACAGCATGCCCACAGGGGCCGGGGGTTTTCGCAGGGAGAAGGGTGCACACCCGAAGCCTCTAGGAGTCCTGAGACGGGCGGCACCGATCAAATAAAAAGCACTACGGTGACTGAGACCTCCGAGAGCTTGCTGTGTGCTCCGTTCCTGCAGGGCGGCTCAAAGGCCTTCTCGAGGCAGGCCCTCAAGGGGCCGTGCCCTGCAGTCCTACAGCCCGACAGGGTGAGCTCCCAACACGGCTCCGGAAGCACCCTGATTAGTCAGAGAACAAGTCCTTCTCGTTCCCGAGCGCTGCCTCCAGTGCCTAGAGGCCCGGCAGAAACGGCGTTATTCGGGTAGCTTCAAGGCAGCAGGAATGGAGCTTTCAAAATGGGAACCCAGGGCTTCTGCCCTCAGAGCCCCGCTTCCAGTCGACAGCGTAGTTCACCTCCTTGTGCTTTCTAGCAAGTGCACAGGGACACTAGCTACGCACCCGCGCCTTCCCTGAATCCACTTTTCTTCACAGGGTGCTCTGCATGGAGCCAACTCCCTCATCCAAGGAAACCTCTAGGTAGGCGCTATCGGGGCTCAGCCTCGACCGGAGGCCTGCCGTGTAAGAGGAAGCACTGTACTTCAGCGGCAGCAGGAGCGCAAGTTGACTTTCTCCCCTAAAAGGATGGTGCCCTCGGCTAAGGTCTCCTAGAAGGCCTGCGAGGCAGGTTCTCTTCCTAAGCGCAGCTCCGACGAGGGCAACGAGGCCGAGTTCCTAGACAAGTAGGACGTGAGGGAAGAGTCTCCCTGTAGCTGTTGCAGGGCTGAGGAAACCTAGCTCTCTCCAGGAGGCGTGCAGTGCGTTGCCCTACCCTGGGCATACGCGGAGTGACTGGGAAGGGCTTCCGGGCCTGGATGCCGCTGAGCAGGCCCGTGGAGCCTGCCGGTAGTCAGGGGTCTTGCAGGGAACAGGGTGCGGACGCGAGGGTCCTGGGTTTCCTGGGCGGCGCACTAACCAAGAAGCAAAGAACAGAGAAGCGCGACGAAGGCCTCTTGGAAAGTGCCGCCTGCGCCCGCTTCAGCAGGGCAATAAAGCGACTTTCCTCGAGGCAAGGGGCTGACGTTGGGTCTCCAGGTAGCTATAGAGCATAGCAGCATGAGCTCCCGAGCGGGCCCTGGACGCGCCCTGTTTTCCGAGAGAGAACTCATTTTCTTCCCAGAGCCCTGCCTACCGCGACGAGAGGCAATCACAAAGGGTGTCTCTCCGTGGAGTGCAATGCCCGACCAAGGGAACTTTCCAAGTGGGAGAGGCGGCCTGTGCCTTCAGGCCCGCATTTCAAGCCAGACAGGCAGTAAACGTAACCTGGCCACAAACCACCCAAGGTACACCGTGGGCCCTCCCCTGAATCCACTTGTTGATGCGGGCTGTTCTGCGTGGAGCAAACGACCTCAACCAAGGCAGGCTCTCTCGTGAGGCCTCTAAGCGTCTGCCTCTTCCCAAAGACCGCAGTGTTGTGTTGCCTGAGGAGCTCAGCTTTAGTTGCCGCTGCAGTGCGAGCTGACTTTCTCCGTGAGCAGAGTGACTTTCCAAGCGCGGTGCCAGAAGGCGTTCTAAGCAGACGATTTCCTCAGTGCAGCTGAGAGAAGGGCAATGTGGAAAACTTCCAGGGCCCGGGGGACTGGCTCGAAAGGCGTGCCTGATGCTGTTGGAGTGCCGAGGAATCGTAGGCGTCCCCTTTCAAAGCGCCGGGGTGGAGCCCTCCGCTCGGCATACACAGTAGGCCCCTCTCTCAAGGGCCTAGGGGCCTGGGTGTGGCACAGCATGCCCACAGGGGCCGGGGGTTTTCGCAGGGAAAAGGGTGCACACCCGAAGCCTCTAGGAGTCCTGAGACGGGCGGCACCGATCAAATAAAAAGCACTACGGTGACTGAGACCTCCGAGAGCTTGCTGTGTGCTCCGTTCCTGCAGGGCGGCTCAAAGGCCTTCTCGAGGCAGGCCCTCAAGGGGCCGTGCCCTGCAGTCCTACAGCCCGACAGGGTGAGCTCCCAACACGGCTCCGGAAGCACCCTGATTAGTCAGAGAACAAGTCCTTCTCGTTCCCGAGCGCTGCCTCCAGTGCCTAGAGGCCCGGCAGAAACGGCGTTATTCGGGTAGCTTCAAGGCAGCAGGAATGGAGCTTTCAAAATGGGAACCCAGGGCTTCTGCCCTCAGAGCCCCGCTTCCAGTCGACAGCGTAGTTCACCTCCTTGTGCTTTCTAGCAAGTGCACAGGGACACTAGCTACGCACCCGCGCCTTCCCTGAATCCACTTTTCTTCACAGGGTGCTCTGCATGGAGCCAACTCCCTCATCCAAGGAAACCTCTAGGTAGGCGCTATCGGGGCTCAGCCTCGACCGGAGGCCTGCCGTGTAAGAGGAAGCACTGTACTTCAGCGGCAGCAGGAGCGCAAGTTGACTTTCTCCCCTAAAAGGATGGTGCCCTCGGCTAAGGTCTCCTAGAAGGCCTGCGAGGCAGGTTCTCTTCCTAAGCGCAGCTCCGACGAGGGCAACGAGGCCGAGTTCCTAGACAAGTAGGACGTGAGGGAAGAGTCTCCCTGTAGCTGTTGCAGGGCTGAGGAAACCTAGCTCTCTCCAGGAGGCGTGCAGTGCGTTGCCCTACCCTGGGCATACGCGGAGTGACTGGGAAGGGCTTCCGGGCCTGGATGCCGCTGAGCAGGCCCGTGGAGCCTGCCGGTAGTCAGGGGTCTTGCAGGGAACGGGGTGCGGACGCGAGGGTCCTGGGTTTCCTGGGCGGCGCACTAACCAAGAAGCAAAGAACAGAGAAGCGCGACGAAGGCCTCTTGGAAAGTGCCGCCTGCGCCCGCTTCAGCAGGGCAATAAAGCGACTTTCCTCGAGGCAAGGGGCTGACGTTGGGTCTCCAGGTAGCTATAGAGCATAGCAGCATGAGCTCCCGAGCGGGCCCTGGACGCGCCCTGTTTTCCGAGAGAGAACTCATTTTCTTCCCAGAGCCCTGCCTACCGCGACGAGAGGCAATCACAAAGGGTGTCTCTCCGTGGAGTGCAATGCCCGACCAAGGGAACTTTCCAAGTGGGAGAGGCGGCCTGTGCCTTCAGGCCCGCATTTCAAGCCAGACAGGCAGTAAACGTAACCTGGCCACAAACCACCCAAGGTACACCGTGGGCCCTCCCCTGAATCCACTTGTTGATGCGGGCTGTTCTGCGTGGAGCAAACGACCTCAACCAAGGCAGGCTCTCTCGTGAGGCCTCTAAGCGTCTGCCTCTTCCCAAAGACCGCAGTGTTGTGTTGCCTGAGGAGCTCAGCTTTAGTTGCCGCTGCAGTGCGAGCTGACTTTCTCCGTGAGCAGAGTGACTTTCCAAGCGCGGTGCCAGAAGGCGTTCTAAGCAGACGATTTCCTCAGTGCAGCTGAGAGAAGGGCAATGTGGAAAACTTCCAGGGCCCGGGGGACTGGCTCGAAAGGCGTGCCTGATGCTGTTGGAGTGCCGAGGAATCGTAGGCGTCCCCTTTCAAAGCGCCGGGGTGGAGCCCTCCGCTCGGCATACACAGTAGGCCCCTCTCTCAAGGGCCTAGGGGCCTGGGTGTGGCACAGCATGCCCACAGGGGCCGGGGGTTTTCGCAGGGAAAAGGGTGCACACCCGAAGCCTCTAGGAGTCCTGAGACGGGCGGCACCGATCAAATAAAAAGCACTACGGTGACTGAGACCTCCGAGAGCTTGCTGTGTGCTCCGTTCCTGCAGGGCGGCTCAAAGGCCTTCTCGAGGCAGGCCCTCAAGGGGCCGTGCCCTGCAGTCCTACAGCCCGACAGGGTGAGCTCCCAACACGGCTCCGGAAGCACCCTGATTAGTCAGAGAACAAGTCCTTCTCGTTCCCGAGCGCTGCCTCCAGTGCCTAGAGGCCCGGCAGAAACGGCGTTATTCGGGTAGCTTCAAGGCAGCAGGAATGGAGCTTTCAAAATGGGAACCCAGGGCTTCTGCCCTCAGAGCCCCGCTTCCAGTCGACAGCGTAGTTCACCTCCTTGTGCTTTCTAGCAAGTGCACAGGGACACTAGCTACGCACCCGCGCCTTCCCTGAATCCACTTTTCTTCACAGGGTGCTCTGCATGGAGCCAACTCCCTCATCCAAGGAAACCTCTAGGTAGGCGCTATCGGGGCTCAGCCTCGACCGGAGGCCTGCCGTGTAAGAGGAAGCACTGTACTTCAGCGGCAGCAGGAGCGCAAGTTGACTTTCTCCCCTAAAAGGATGGTGCCCTCGGCTAAGGTCTCCTAGAAGGCCTGCGAGGCAGGTTCTCTTCCTAAGCGCAGCTCCGACGAGGGCAACGAGGCCGAGTTCCTAGACAAGTAGGACGTGAGGGAAGAGTCTCCCTGTAGCTGTTGCAGGGCTGAGGAAACCTAGCTCTCTCCAGGAGGCGTGCAGTGCGTTGCCCTACCCTGGGCATACGCGGAGTGACTGGGAAGGGCTTCCGGGCCTGGATGCCGCTGAGCAGGCCCGTGGAGCCTGCCGGTAGTCAGGGGTCTTGCAGGGAACGGGGTGCGGACGCGAGGGTCCTGGGTTTCCTGGGCGGCGCACTAACCAAGAAGCAAAGAACAGAGAAGCGCGACGAAGGCCTCTTGGAAAGTGCCGCCTGCGCCCGCTTCAGCAGGGCAATAAAGCGACTTTCCTCGAGGCAAGGGGCTGACGTTGGGTCTCCAGGTAGCTATAGAGCATAGCAGCATGAGCTCCCGAGCGGGCCCTGGACGCGCCCTGTTTTCCGAGAGAGAACTCATTTTCTTCCCAGAGCCCTGCCTACCGCGACGAGAGGCAATCACAAAGGGTGTCTCTCCGTGGAGTGCAATGCCCGACCAAGGGAACTTTCCAAGTGGGAGAGGCGGCCTGTGCCTTCAGGCCCGCATTTCAAGCCAGACAGGCAGTAAACGTAACCTGGCCACAAACCACCCAAGGTACACCGTGGGCCCTCCCCTGAATCCACTTGTTGATGCGGGCTGTTCTGCGTGGAGCAAACGACCTCAACCAAGGCAGGCTCTCTCGTGAGGCCTCTAAGCGTCTGCCTCTTCCCAAAGACCGCAGTGTTGTGTTGCCTGAGGAGCTCAGCTTTAGTTGCCGCTGCAGTGCGAGCTGACTTTCTCCGTGAGCAGAGTGACTTTCCAAGCGCGGTGCCAGAAGGCGTTCTAAGCAGACGATTTCCTCAGTGCAGCTGAGAGAAGGGCAATGTGGAAAACTTCCAGGGCCCGGGGGACTGGCTCGAAAGGCGTGCCTGATGCTGTTGGAGTGCCGAGGAATCGTAGGCGTCCCCTTTCAAAGCGCCGGGGTGGAGCCCTCCGCTCGGCATACACAGTAGGCCCCTCTCTCAAGGGCCTAGGGGCCTGGGTGTGGCACAGCATGCCCACAGGGGCCGGGGGTTTTCGCAGGGAGAAGGGTGCACACCCGAAGCCTCTAGGAGTCCTGAGACGGGCGGCACCGATCAAATAAAAAGCACTACGGTGACTGAGACCTCCGAGAGCTTGCTGTGTGCTCCGTTCCTGCAGGGCGGCTCAAAGGCCTTCTCGAGGCAGGCCCTCAAGGGGCCGTGCCCTGCAGTCCTACAGCCCGACAGGGTGAGCTCCCAACACGGCTCCGGAAGCACCCTGATTAGTCAGAGAACAAGTCCTTCTCGTTCCCGAGCGCTGCCTCCAGTGCCTAGAGGCCCGGCAGAAACGGCGTTATTCGGGTAGCTTCAAGGCAGCAGGAATGGAGCTTTCAAAATGGGAACCCAGGGCTTCTGCCCTCAGAGCCCCGCTTCCAGTCGACAGCGTAGTTCACCTCCTTGTGCTTTCTAGCAAGTGCACAGGGACACTAGCTACGCACCCGCGCCTTCCCTGAATCCACTTTTCTTCACAGGGTGCTCTGCATGGAGCCAACTCCCTCATCCAAGGAAACCTCTAGGTAGGCGCTATCGGGGCTCAGCCTCGACCGGAGGCCTGCCGTGTAAGAGGAAGCACTGTACTTCAGCGGCAGCAGGAGCGCAAGTTGACTTTCTCCCCTAAAAGGATGGTGCCCTCGGCTAAGGTCTCCTAGAAGGCCTGCGAGGCAGGTTCTCTTCCTAAGCGCAGCTCCGACGAGGGCAACGAGGCCGAGTTCCTAGACAAGTAGGACGTGAGGGAAGAGTCTCCCTGTAGCTGTTGCAGGGCTGAGGAAACCTAGCTCTCTCCAGGAGGCGTGCAGTGCGTTGCCCTACCCTGGGCATACGCGGAGTGACTGGGAAGGGCTTCCGGGCCTGGATGCCGCTGAGCAGGCCCGTGGAGCCTGCCGGTAGTCAGGGGTCTTGCTGGGAACGGGGTGCGGACGCGAGGGTCCTGGGTTTCCTGGGCGGCGCACTAACCAAGAAGCAAAGAACAGAGAAGCGCGACGAAGGCCTCTTGGAAAGTGCCGCCTGCGCCCGCTTCAGCAGGGCAATAAAGCGACTTTCCTCGAGGCAAGGGGCTGACGTTGGGTCTCCAGGTAGCTATAGAGCATAGCAGCATGAGCTCCCGAGCGGGCCCTGGACGCGCCCTGTTTTCCGAGAGAGAACTCATTTTCTTCCCAGAGCCCTGCCTACCGCGACGAGAGGCAATCACAAAGGGTGTCTCTCCGTGGAGTGCAATGCCCGACCAAGGGAACTTTCCAAGTGGGAGAGGCGGCCTGTGCCTTCAGGCCCGCATTTCAAGCCAGACAGGCAGTAAACGTAACCTGGCCACAAACCACCCAAGGTACACCGTGGGCCCTCCCCTGAATCCACTTGTTGATGCGGGCTGTTCTGCGTGGAGCAAACGACCTCAACCAAGGCAGGCTCTCTCGTGAGGCCTCTAAGCGTCTGCCTCTTCCCAAAGACCGCAGTGTTGTGTTGCCTGAGGAGCTCAGCTTTAGTTGCCGCTGCAGTGCGAGCTGACTTTCTCCGTGAGCAGAGTGACTTTCCAAGCGCGGTGCCAGAAGGCGTTCTAAGCAGACGATTTCCTCAGTGCAGCTGAGAGAAGGGCAATGTGGAAAACTTCCAGGGCCCGGGGGACTGGCTCGAAAGGCGTGCCTGATGCTGTTGGAGTGCCGAGGAATCGTAGGCGTCCCCTTTCAAAGCGCCGGGGTGGAGCCCTCCGCTCGGCATACACAGTAGGCCCCTCTCTCAAGGGCCTAGGGGCCTGGGTGTGGCACAGCATGCCCACAGGGGCCGGGGGTTTTCGCAGGGAGAAGGGTGCACACCCGAAGCCTCTAGGAGTCCTGAGACGGGCGGCACCGATCAAATAAAAAGCACTACGGTGACTGAGACCTCCGAGAGCTTGCTGTGTGCTCCGTTCCTGCAGGGCGGCTCAAAGGCCTTCTCGAGGCAGGCCCTCAAGGGGCCGTGCCCTGCAGTCCTACAGCCCGACAGGGTGAGCTCCCAACACGGCTCCGGAAGCACCCTGATTAGTCAGAGAACAAGTCCTTCTCGTTCCCGAGCGCTGCCTCCAGTGCCTAGAGGCCCGGCAGAAACGGCGTTATTCGGGTAGCTTCAAGGCAGCAGGAATGGAGCTTTCAAAATGGGAACCCAGGGCTTCTGCCCTCAGAGCCCCGCTTCCAGTCGACAGCGTAGTTCACCTCCTTGTGCTTTCTAGCAAGTGCACAGGGACACTAGCTACGCACCCGCGCCTTCCCTGAATCCACTTTTCTTCACAGGGTGCTCTGCATGGAGCCAACTCCCTCATCCAAGGAAACCTCTAGGTAGGCGCTATCGGGGCTCAGCCTCGACCGGAGGCCTGCCGTGTAAGAGGAAGCACTGTACTTCAGCGGCAGCAGGAGCGCAAGTTGACTTTCTCCCCTAAAAGGATGGTGCCCTCGGCTAAGGTCTCCTAGAAGGCCTGCGAGGCAGGTTCTCTTCCTAAGCGCAGCTCCGACGAGGGCAACGAGGCCGAGTTCCTAGACAAGTAGGACGTGAGGGAAGAGTCTCCCTGTAGCTGTTGCAGGGCTGAGGAAACCTAGCTCTCTCCAGGAGGCGTGCAGTGCGTTGCCCTACCCTGGGCATACGCGGAGTGACTGGGAAGGGCTTCCGGGCCTGGATGCCGCTGAGCAGGCCCGTGGAGCCTGCCGGTAGTCAGGGGTCTTGCAGGGAACGGGGTGCGGACGCGAGGGTCCTGGGTTTCCTGGGCGGCGCACTAACCAAGAAGCAAAGAACAGAGAAGCGCGACGAAGGCCTCTTGGAAAGTGCCGCCTGCGCCCGCTTCAGCAGGGCAATAAAGCGACTTTCCTCGAGGCAAGGGGCTGACGTTGGGTCTCCAGGTAGCTATAGAGCATAGCAGCATGAGCTCCCGAGCGGGCCCTGGACGCGCCCTGTTTTCCGAGAGAGAACTCATTTTCTTCCCAGAGCCCTGCCTACCGCGACGAGAGGCAATCACAAAGGGTGTCTCTCCGTGGAGTGCAATGCCCGACCAAGGGAACTTTCCAAGTGGGAGAGGCGGCCTGTGCCTTCAGGCCCGCATTTCAAGCCAGACAGGCAGTAAACGTAACCTGGCCACAAACCACCCAAGGTACACCGTGGGCCCTCCCCTGAATCCACTTGTTGATGCGGGCTGTTCTGCGTGGAGCAAACGACCTCAACCAAGGCAGGCTCTCTCGTGAGGCCTCTAAGCGTCTGCCTCTTCCCAAAGACCGCAGTGTTGTGTTGCCTGAGGAGCTCAGCTTTAGTTGCCGCTGCAGTGCGAGCTGACTTTCTCCGTGAGCAGAGTGACTTTCCAAGCGCGGTGCCAGAAGGCGTTCTAAGCAGACGATTTCCTCAGTGCAGCTGAGAGAAGGGCAATGTGGAAAACTTCCAGGGCCCGGGGGACTGGCTCGAAAGGCGTGCCTGATGCTGTTGGAGTGCCGAGGAATCGTAGGCGTCCCCTTTCAAAGCGCCGGGGTGGAGCCCTCCGCTCGGCATACACAGTAGGCCCCTCTCTCAAGGGCCTAGGGGCCTGGGTGTGGCACAGCATGCCCACAGGGGCCGGGGGTTTTGGCAGGGAAAAGGGTGCACACCCGAAGCCTCTAGGAGTCCTGAGACGGGCGGCACCGATCAAATAAAAAGCACTACGGTGACTGAGACCTCCGAGAGCTTGCTGTGTGCTCCGTTCCTGCAGGGCGGCTCAAAGGCCTTCTCGAGGCAGGCCCTCAAGGGGCCGTGCCCTGCAGTCCTACAGCCCGACAGGGTGAGCTCCCAACACGGCTCCGGAAGCACCCTGATTAGTCAGAGAACAAGTCCTTCTCGTTCCCGAGCGCTGCCTCCAGTGCCTAGAGGCCCGGCAGAAACGGCGTTATTCGGGTAGCTTCAAGGCAGCAGGAATGGAGCTTTCAAAATGGGAACCCAGGGCTTCTGCCCTCAGAGCCCCGCTTCCAGTCGACAGCGTAGTTCACCTCCTTGTGCTTTCTAGCAAGTGCACAGGGACACTAGCTACGCACCCGCGCCTTCCCTGAATCCACTTTTCTTCACAGGGTGCTCTGCATGGAGCCAACTCCCTCATCCAAGGAAACCTCTAGGTAGGCGCTATCGGGGCTCAGCCTCGACCGGAGGCCTGCCGTGTAAGAGGAAGCACTGTACTTCAGCGGCAGCAGGAGCGCAAGTTGACTTTCTCCCCTAAAAGGATGGTGCCCTCGGCTAAGGTCTCCTAGAAGGCCTGCGAGGCAGGTTCTCTTCCTAAGCGCAGCTCCGACGAGGGCAACGAGGCCGAGTTCCTAGACAAGTAGGACGTGAGGGAAGAGTCTCCCTGTAGCTGTTGCAGGGCTGAGGAAACCTAGCTCTCTCCAGGAGGCGTGCAGTGCGTTGCCCTACCCTGGGCATACGCGGAGTGACTGGGAAGGGCTTCCGGGCCTGGATGCCGCTGAGCAGGCCCGTGGAGCCTGCCGGTAGTCAGGGGTCTTGCAGGGAACGGGGTGCGGACGCGAGGGTCCTGGGTTTCCTGGGCGGCGCACTAACCAAGAAGCAAAGAACAGAGAAGCGCGACGAAGGCCTCTTGGAAAGTGCCGCCTGCGCCCGCTTCAGCAGGGCAATAAAGCGACTTTCCTCGAGGCAAGGGGCTGACGTTGGGTCTCCAGGTAGCTATAGAGCATAGCAGCATGAGCTCCCGAGCGGGCCCTGGACGCGCCCTGTTTTCCGAGAGAGAACTCATTTTCTTCCCAGAGCCCTGCCTACCGCGACGAGAGGCAATCACAAAGGGTGTCTCTCCGTGGAGTGCAATGCCCGACCAAGGGAACTTTCCAAGTGGGAGAGGCGGCCTGTGCCTTCAGGCCCGCATTTCAAGCCAGACAGGCAGTAAACGTAACCTGGCCACAAACCACCCAAGGTACACCGTGGGCCCTCCCCTGAATCCACTTGTTGATGCGGGCTGTTCTGCGTGGAGCAAACGACCTCAACCAAGGCAGGCTCTCTCGTGAGGCCTCTAAGCGTCTGCCTCTTCCCAAAGACCGCAGTGTTGTGTTGCCTGAGGAGCTCAGCTTTAGTTGCCGCTGCAGTGCGAGCTGACTTTCTCCGTGAGCAGAGTGACTTTCCAAGCGCGGTGCCAGAAGGCGTTCTAAGCAGACGATTTCCTCAGTGCAGCTGAGAGAAGGGCAATGTGGAAAACTTCCAGGGCCCGGGGGACTGGCTCGAAAGGCGTGCCTGATGCTGTTGGAGTGCCGAGGAATCGTAGGCGTCCCCTTTCAAAGCGCCGGGGTGGAGCCCTCCGCTCGGCATACACAGTAGGCCCCTCTCTCAAGGGCCTAGGGGCCTGGGTGTGGCACAGCATGCCCACAGGGGCCGGGGGTTTTCGCAGGGAGAAGGGTGCACACCCGAAGCCTCTAGGAGTCCTGAGACGGGCGGCACCGATCAAATAAAAAGCACTACGGTGACTGAGACCTCCGAGAGCTTGCTGTGTGCTCCGTTCCTGCAGGGCGGCTCAAAGGCCTTCTCGAGGCAGGCCCTCAAGGGGCCGTGCCCTGCAGTCCTACAGCCCGACAGGGTGAGCTCCCAACACGGCTCCGGAAGCACCCTGATTAGTCAGAGAACAAGTCCTTCTCGTTCCCGAGCGCTGCCTCCAGTGCCTAGAGGCCCGGCAGAAACGGCGTTATTCGGGTAGCTTCAAGGCAGCAGGAATGGAGCTTTCAAAATGGGAACCCAGGGCTTCTGCCCTCAGAGCCCCGCTTCCAGTCGACAGCGTAGTTCACCTCCTTGTGCTTTCTAGCAAGTGCACAGGGACACTAGCTACGCACCCGCGCCTTCCCTGAATCCACTTTTCTTCACAGGGTGCTCTGCATGGAGCCAACTCCCTCATCCAAGGAAACCTCTAGGTAGGCGCTATCGGGGCTCAGCCTCGACCGGAGGCCTGCCGTGTAAGAGGAAGCACTGTACTTCAGCGGCAGCAGGAGCGCAAGTTGACTTTCTCCCCTAAAAGGATGGTGCCCTCGGCTAAGGTCTCCTAGAAGGCCTGCGAGGCAGGTTCTCTTCCTAAGCGCAGCTCCGACGAGGGCAACGAGGCCGAGTTCCTAGACAAGTAGGACGTGAGGGAAGAGTCTCCCTGTAGCTGTTGCAGGGCTGAGGAAACCTAGCTCTCTCCAGGAGGCGTGCAGTGCGTTGCCCTACCCTGGGCATACGCGGAGTGACTGGGAAGGGCTTCCGGGCCTGGATGCCGCTGAGCAGGCCCGTGGAGCCTGCCGGTAGTCAGGGGTCTTGCAGGGAACGGGGTGCGGACGCGAGGGTCCTGGGTTTCCTGGGCGGCGCACTAACCAAGAAGCAAAGAACAGAGAAGCGCGACGAAGGCCTCTTGGAAAGTGCCGCCTGCGCCCGCTTCAGCAGGGCAATAAAGCGACTTTCCTCGAGGCAAGGGGCTGACGTTGGGTCTCCAGGTAGCTATAGAGCATAGCAGCATGAGCTCCCGAGCGGGCCCTGGACGCGCCCTGTTTTCCGAGAGAGAACTCATTTTCTTCCCAGAGCCCTGCCTACCGCGACGAGAGGCAATCACAAAGGGTGTCTCTCCGTGGAGTGCAATGCCCGACCAAGGGAACTTTCCAAGTGGGAGAGGCGGCCTGTGCCTTCAGGCCCGCATTTCAAGCCAGACAGGCAGTAAACGTAACCTGGCCACAAACCACCCAAGGTACACCGTGGGCCCTCCCCTGAATCCACTTGTTGATGCGGGCTGTTCTGCGTGGAGCAAACGACCTCAACCAAGGCAGGCTCTCTCGTGAGGCCTCTAAGCGTCTGCCTCTTCCCAAAGACCGCAGTGTTGTGTTGCCTGAGGAGCTCAGCTTTAGTTGCCGCTGCAGTGCGAGCTGACTTTCTCCGTGAGCAGAGTGACTTTCCAAGCGCGGTGCCAGAAGGCGTTCTAAGCAGACGATTTCCTCAGTGCAGCTGAGAGAAGGGCAATGTGGAAAACTTCCAGGGCCCGGGGGACTGGCTCGAAAGGCGTGCCTGATGCTGTTGGAGTGCCGAGGAATCGTAGGCGTCCCCTTTCAAAGCGCCGGGGTGGAGCCCTCCGCTCGGCATACACAGTAGGCCCCTCTCTCAAGGGCCTAGGGGCCTGGGTGTGGCACAGCATGCCCACAGGGGCCGGGGGTTTTGGCAGGGAAAAGGGTGCACACCCGAAGCCTCTAGGAGTCCTGAGACGGGCGGCACCGATCAAATAAAAAGCACTACGGTGACTGAGACCTCCGAGAGCTTGCTGTGTGCTCCGTTCCTGCAGGGCGGCTCAAAGGCCTTCTCGAGGCAGGCCCTCAAGGGGCCGTGCCCTGCAGTCCTACAGCCCGACAGGGTGAGCTCCCAACACGGCTCCGGAAGCACCCTGATTAGTCAGAGAACAAGTCCTTCTCGTTCCCGAGCGCTGCCTCCAGTGCCTAGAGGCCCGGCAGAAACGGCGTTATTCGGGTAGCTTCAAGGCAGCAGGAATGGAGCTTTCAAAATGGGAACCCAGGGCTTCTGCCCTCAGAGCCCCGCTTCCAGTCGACAGCGTAGTTCACCTCCTTGTGCTTTCTAGCAAGTGCACAGGGACACTAGCTACGCACCCGCGCCTTCCCTGAATCCACTTTTCTTCACAGGGTGCTCTGCATGGAGCCAACTCCCTCATCCAAGGAAACCTCTAGGTAGGCGCTATCGGGGCTCAGCCTCGACCGGAGGCCTGCCGTGTAAGAGGAAGCACTGTACTTCAGCGGCAGCAGGAGCGCAAGTTGACTTTCTCCCCTAAAAGGATGGTGCCCTCGGCTAAGGTCTCCTAGAAGGCCTGCGAGGCAGGTTCTCTTCCTAAGCGCAGCTCCGACGAGGGCAACGAGGCCGAGTTCCTAGACAAGTAGGACGTGAGGGAAGAGTCTCCCTGTAGCTGTTGCAGGGCTGAGGAAACCTAGCTCTCTCCAGGAGGCGTGCAGTGCGTTGCCCTACCCTGGGCATACGCGGAGTGACTGGGAAGGGCTTCCGGGCCTGGATGCCGCTGAGCAGGCCCGTGGAGCCTGCCGGTAGTCAGGGGTCTTGCAGGGAACGGGGTGCGGACGCGAGGGTCCTGGGTTTCCTGGGCGGCGCACTAACCAAGAAGCAAAGAACAGAGAAGCGCGACGAAGGCCTCTTGGAAAGTGCCGCCTGCGCCCGCTTCAGCAGGGCAATAAAGCGACTTTCCTCGAGGCAAGGGGCTGACGTTGGGTCTCCAGGTAGCTATAGAGCATAGCAGCATGAGCTCCCGAGCGGGCCCTGGACGCGCCCTGTTTTCCGAGAGAGAACTCATTTTCTTCCCAGAGCCCTGCCTACCGCGACGAGAGGCAATCACAAAGGGTGTCTCTCCGTGGAGTGCAATGCCCGACCAAGGGAACTTTCCAAGTGGGAGAGGCGGCCTGTGCCTTCAGGCCCGCATTTCAAGCCAGACAGGCAGTAAACGTAACCTGGCCACAAACCACCCAAGGTACACCGTGGGCCCTCCCCTGAATCCACTTGTTGATGCGGGCTGTTCTGCGTGGAGCAAACGACCTCAACCAAGGCAGGCTCTCTCGTGAGGCCTCTAAGCGTCTGCCTCTTCCCAAAGACCGCAGTGTTGTGTTGCCTGAGGAGCTCAGCTTTAGTTGCCGCTGCAGTGCGAGCTGACTTTCTCCGTGAGCAGAGTGACTTTCCAAGCGCGGTGCCAGAAGGCGTTCTAAGCAGACGATTTCCTCAGTGCAGCTGAGAGAAGGGCAATGTGGAAAACTTCCAGGGCCCGGGGGACTGGCTCGAAAGGCGTGCCTGATGCTGTTGGAGTGCCGAGGAATCGTAGGCGTCCCCTTTCAAAGCGCCGGGGTGGAGCCCTCCGCTCGGCATACACAGTAGGCCCCTCTCTCAAGGGCCTAGGGGCCTGGGTGTGGCACAGCATGCCCACAGGGGCCGGGGGTTTTCGCAGGGAGAAGGGTGCACACCCGAAGCCTCTAGGAGTCCTGAGACGGGCGGCACCGATCAAATAAAAAGCACTACGGTGACTGAGACCTCCGAGAGCTTGCTGTGTGCTCCGTTCCTGCAGGGCGGCTCAAAGGCCTTCTCGAGGCAGGCCCTCAAGGGGCCGTGCCCTGCAGTCCTACAGCCCGACAGGGTGAGCTCCCAACACGGCTCCGGAAGCACCCTGATTAGTCAGAGAACAAGTCCTTCTCGTTCCCGAGCGCTGCCTCCAGTGCCTAGAGGCCCGGCAGAAACGGCGTTATTCGGGTAGCTTCAAGGCAGCAGGAATGGAGCTTTCAAAATGGGAACCCAGGGCTTCTGCCCTCAGAGCCCCGCTTCCAGTCGACAGCGTAGTTCACCTCCTTGTGCTTTCTAGCAAGTGCACAGGGACACTAGCTACGCACCCGCGCCTTCCCTGAATCCACTTTTCTTCACAGGGTGCTCTGCATGGAGCCAACTCCCTCATCCAAGGAAACCTCTAGGTAGGCGCTATCGGGGCTCAGCCTCGACCGGAGGCCTGCCGTGTAAGAGGAAGCACTGTACTTCAGCGGCAGCAGGAGCGCAAGTTGACTTTCTCCCCTAAAAGGATGGTGCCCTCGGCTAAGGTCTCCTAGAAGGCCTGCGAGGCAGGTTCTCTTCCTAAGCGCAGCTCCGACGAGGGCAACGAGGCCGAGTTCCTAGACAAGTAGGACGTGAGGGAAGAGTCTCCCTGTAGCTGTTGCAGGGCTGAGGAAACCTAGCTCTCTCCAGGAGGCGTGCAGTGCGTTGCCCTACCCTGGGCATACGCGGAGTGACTGGGAAGGGCTTCCGGGCCTGGATGCCGCTGAGCAGGCCCGTGGAGCCTGCCGGTAGTCAGGGGTCTTGCAGGGAACGGGGTGCGGACGCGAGGGTCCTGGGTTTCCTGGGCGGCGCACTAACCAAGAAGCAAAGAACAGAGAAGCGCGACGAAGGCCTCTTGGAAAGTGCCGCCTGCGCCCGCTTCAGCAGGGCAATAAAGCGACTTTCCTCGAGGCAAGGGGCTGACGTTGGGTCTCCAGGTAGCTATAGAGCATAGCAGCATGAGCTCCCGAGCGGGCCCTGGACGCGCCCTGTTTTCCGAGAGAGAACTCATTTTCTTCCCAGAGCCCTGCCTACCGCGACGAGAGGCAATCACAAAGGGTGTCTCTCCGTGGAGTGCAATGCCCGACCAAGGGAACTTTCCAAGTGGGAGAGGCGGCCTGTGCCTTCAGGCCCGCATTTCAAGCCAGACAGGCAGTAAACGTAACCTGGCCACAAACCACCCAAGGTACACCGTGGGCCCTCCCCTGAATCCACTTGTTGATGCGGGCTGTTCTGCGTGGAGCAAACGACCTCAACCAAGGCAGGCTCTCTCGTGAGGCCTCTAAGCGTCTGCCTCTTCCCAAAGACCGCAGTGTTGTGTTGCCTGAGGAGCTCAGCTTTAGTTGCCGCTGCAGTGCGAGCTGACTTTCTCCGTGAGCAGAGTGACTTTCCAAGCGCGGTGCCAGAAGGCGTTCTAAGCAGACGATTTCCTCAGTGCAGCTGAGAGAAGGGCAATGTGGAAAACTTCCAGGGCCCGGGGGACTGGCTCGAAAGGCGTGCCTGATGCTGTTGGAGTGCCGAGGAATCGTAGGCGTCCCCTTTCAAAGCGCCGGGGTGGAGCCCTCCGCTCGGCATACACAGTAGGCCCCTCTCTCAAGGGCCTAGGGGCCTGGGTGTGGCACAGCATGCCCACAGGGGCCGGGGGTTTTGGCAGGGAAAAGGGTGCACACCCGAAGCCTCTAGGAGTCCTGAGACGGGCGGCACCGATCAAATAAAAAGCACTACGGTGACTGAGACCTCCGAGAGCTTGCTGTGTGCTCCGTTCCTGCAGGGCGGCTCAAAGGCCTTCTCGAGGCAGGCCCTCAAGGGGCCGTGCCCTGTAGTCCTACAGCCCGACAGGGTGAGCTCCCAACACGGCTCCGGAAGCACCCTGATTAGTCAGAGAACAAGTCCTTCTCGTTCCCGAGCGCTGCCTCCAGTGCCTAGAGGCCCGGCAGAAACGGCGTTATTCGGGTAGCTTCAAGGCAGCAGGAATGGAGCTTTCAAAATGGGAACCCAGGGCTTCTGCCCTCAGAGCCCCGCTTCCAGTCGACAGCGTAGTTCACCTCCTTGTGCTTTCTAGCAAGTGCACAGGGACACTAGCTACGCACCCGCGCCTTCCCTGAATCCACTTTTCTTCACAGGGTGCTCTGCATGGAGCCAACTCCCTCATCCAAGGAAACCTCTAGGTAGGCGCTATCGGGGCTCAGCCTCGACCGGAGGCCTGCCGTGTAAGAGGAAGCACTGTACTTCAGCGGCAGCAGGAGCGCAAGTTGACTTTCTCCCCTAAAAGGATGGTGCCCTCGGCTAAGGTCTCCTAGAAGGCCTGCGAGGCAGGTTCTCTTCCTAAGCGCAGCTCCGACGAGGGCAACGAGGCCGAGTTCCTAGACAAGTAGGACGTGAGGGAAGAGTCTCCCTGTAGCTGTTGCAGGGCTGAGGAAACCTAGCTCTCTCCAGGAGGCGTGCAGTGCGTTGCCCTACCCTGGGCATACGCGGAGTGACTGGGAAGGGCTTCCGGGCCTGGATGCCGCTGAGCAGGCCCGTGGAGCCTGCCGGTAGTCAGGGGTCTTGCAGGGAACAGGGTGCGGACGCGAGGGTCCTGGGTTTCCTGGGCGGCGCACTAACCAAGAAGCAAAGAACAGAGAAGCGCGACGAAGGCCTCTTGGAAAGTGCCGCCTGCGCCCGCTTCAGCAGGGCAATAAAGCGACTTTCCTCGAGGCAAGGGGCTGACGTTGGGTCTCCAGGTAGCTATAGAGCATAGCAGCATGAGCTCCCGAGCGGGCCCTGGACGCGCCCTGTTTTCCGAGAGAGAACTCATTTTCTTCCCAGAGCCCTGCCTACCGCGACGAGAGGCAATCACAAAGGGTGTCTCTCCGTGGAGTGCAATGCCCGACCAAGGGAACTTTCCAAGTGGGAGAGGCGGCCTGTGCCTTCAGGCCCGCATTTCAAGCCAGACAGGCAGTAAACGTAACCTGGCCACAAACCACCCAAGGTACACCGTGGGCCCTCCCCTGAATCCACTTGTTGATGCGGGCTGTTCTGCGTGGAGCAAACGACCTCAACCAAGGCAGGCTCTCTCGTGAGGCCTCTAAGCGTCTGCCTCTTCCCAAAGACCGCAGTGTTGTGTTGCCTGAGGAGCTCAGCTTTAGTTGCCGCTGCAGTGCAAGCTGACTTTCTCCGTGAGCAGAGTGACTTTCCAAGCGCGGTGCCAGAAGGCGTTCTAAGCAGACGATTTCCTCAGTGCAGCTGAGAGAAGGGCAATGTGGAAAACTTCCAGGGCCCGGGGGACTGGCTCGAAAGGCGTGCCTGATGCTGTTGGAGTGCCGAGGAATCGTAGGCGTCCCCTTTCAAAGCGCCGGGGTGGAGCCCTCCGCTCGGCATACACAGTAGGCCCCTCTCTCAAGGGCCTAGGGGCCTGGGTGTGGCACAGCATGCCCACAGGGGCCGGGGGTTTTCGCAGGGAGAAGGGTGCACACCCGAAGCCTCTAGGAGTCCTGAGACGGGCGGCACCGATCAAATAAAAAGCACTACGGTGACTGAGACCTCCGAGAGCTTGCTGTGTGCTCCGTTCCTGCAGGGCGGCTCAAAGGCCTTCTCGAGGCAGGCCCTCAAGGGGCCGTGCCCTGCAGTCCTACAGCCCGACAGGGTGAGCTCCCAACACGGCTCCGGAAGCACCCTGATTAGTCAGAGAACAAGTCCTTCTCGTTCCCGAGCGCTGCCTCCAGTGCCTAGAGGCCCGGCAGAAACGGCGTTATTCGGGTAGCTTCAAGGCAGCAGGAATGGAGCTTTCAAAATGGGAACCCAGGGCTTCTGCCCTCAGAGCCCCGCTTCCAGTCGACAGCGTAGTTCACCTCCTTGTGCTTTCTAGCAAGTGCACAGGGACACTAGCTACGCACCCGCGCCTTCCCTGAATCCACTTTTCTTCACAGGGTGCTCTGCATGGAGCCAACTCCCTCATCCAAGGAAACCTCTAGGTAGGCGCTATCGGGGCTCAGCCTCGACCGGAGGCCTGCCGTGTAAGAGGAAGCACTGTACTTCAGCGGCAGCAGGAGCGCAAGTTGACTTTCTCCCCTAAAAGGATGGTGCCCTCGGCTAAGGTCTCCTAGAAGGCCTGCGAGGCAGGTTCTCTTCCTAAGCGCAGCTCCGACGAGGGCAACGAGGCCGAGTTCCTAGACAAGTAGGACGTGAGGGAAGAGTCTCCCTGTAGCTGTTGCAGGGCTGAGGAAACCTAGCTCTCTCCAGGAGGCGTGCAGTGCGTTGCCCTACCCTGGGCATACGCGGAGTGACTGGGAAGGGCTTCCGGGCCTGGATGCCGCTGAGCAGGCCCGTGGAGCCTGCCGGTAGTCAGGGGTCTTGCAGGGAACGGGGTGCGGACGCGAGGGTCCTGGGTTTCCTGGGCGGCGCACTAACCAAGAAGCAAAGAACAGAGAAGCGCGACGAAGGCCTCTTGGAAAGTGCCGCCTGCGCCCGCTTCAGCAGGGCAATAAAGCGACTTTCCTCGAGGCAAGGGGCTGACGTTGGGTCTCCAGGTAGCTATAGAGCATAGCAGCATGAGCTCCCGAGCGGGCCCTGGACGCGCCCTGTTTTCCGAGAGAGAACTCATTTTCTTCCCAGAGCCCTGCCTACCGCGACGAGAGGCAATCACAAAGGGTGTCTCTCCGTGGAGTGCAATGCCCGACCAAGGGAACTTTCCAAGTGGGAGAGGCGGCCTGTGCCTTCAGGCCCGCATTTCAAGCCAGACAGGCAGTAAACGTAACCTGGCCACAAACCACCCAAGGTACACCGTGGGCCCTCCCCTGAATCCACTTGTTGATGCGGGCTGTTCTGCGTGGAGCAAACGACCTCAACCAAGGCAGGCTCTCTCGTGAGGCCTCTAAGCGTCTGCCTCTTCCCAAAGACCGCAGTGTTGTGTTGCCTGAGGAGCTCAGCTTTAGTTGCCGCTGCAGTGCGAGCTGACTTTCTCCGTGAGCAGAGTGACTTTCCAAGCGCGGTGCCAGAAGGCGTTCTAAGCAGACGATTTCCTCAGTGCAGCTGAGAGAAGGGCAATGTGGAAAACTTCCAGGGCCCGGGGGACTGGCTCGAAAGGCGTGCCTGATGCTGTTGGAGTGCCGAGGAATCGTAGGCGTCCCCTTTCAAAGCGCCGGGGTGGAGCCCTCCGCTCGGCATACACAGTAGGCCCCTCTCTCAAGGGCCTAGGGGCCTGGGTGTGGCACAGCATGCCCACAGGGGCCGGGGGTTTTGGCAGGGAAAAGGGTGCACACCCGAAGCCTCTAGGAGTCCTGAGACGGGCGGCACCGATCAAATAAAAAGCACTACGGTGACTGAGACCTCCGAGAGCTTGCTGTGTGCTCCGTTCCTGCAGGGCGGCTCAAAGGCCTTCTCGAGGCAGGCCCTCAAGGGGCCGTGCCCTGCAGTCCTACAGCCCGACAGGGTGAGCTCCCAACACGGCTCCGGAAGCACCCTGATTAGTCAGAGAACAAGTCCTTCTCGTTCCCGAGCGCTGCCTCCAGTGCCTAGAGGCCCGGCAGAAACGGCGTTATTCGGGTAGCTTCAAGGCAGCAGGAATGGAGCTTTCAAAATGGGAACCCAGGGCTTCTGCCCTCAGAGCCCCGCTTCCAGTCGACAGCGTAGTTCACCTCCTTGTGCTTTCTAGCAAGTGCACAGGGACACTAGCTACGCACCCGCGCCTTCCCTGAATCCACTTTTCTTCACAGGGTGCTCTGCATGGAGCCAACTCCCTCATCCAAGGAAACCTCTAGGTAGGCGCTATCGGGGCTCAGCCTCGACCGGAGGCCTGCCGTGTAAGAGGAAGCACTGTACTTCAGCGGCAGCAGGAGCGCAAGTTGACTTTCTCCCCTAAAAGGATGGTGCCCTCGGCTAAGGTCTCCTAGAAGGCCTGCGAGGCAGGTTCTCTTCCTAAGCGCAGCTCCGACGAGGGCAACGAGGCCGAGTTCCTAGACAAGTAGGACGTGAGGGAAGAGTCTCCCTGTAGCTGTTGCAGGGCTGAGGAAACCTAGCTCTCTCCAGGAGGCGTGCAGTGCGTTGCCCTACCCTGGGCATACGCGGAGTGACTGGGAAGGGCTTCCGGGCCTGGATGCCGCTGAGCAGGCCCGTGGAGCCTGCCGGTAGTCAGGGGTCTTGCAGGGAACGGGGTGCGGACGCGAGGGTCCTGGGTTTCCTGGGCGGCGCACTAACCAAGAAGCAAAGAACAGAGAAGCGCGACGAAGGCCTCTTGGAAAGTGCCGCCTGCGCCCGCTTCAGCAGGGCAATAAAGCGACTTTCCTCGAGGCAAGGGGCTGACGTTGGGTCTCCAGGTAGCTATAGAGCATAGCAGCATGAGCTCCCGAGCGGGCCCTGGACGCGCCCTGTTTTCCGAGAGAGAACTCATTTTCTTCCCAGAGCCCTGCCTACCGCGACGAGAGGCAATCACAAAGGGTGTCTCTCCGTGGAGTGCAATGCCCGACCAAGGGAACTTTCCAAGTGGGAGAGGCGGCCTGTGCCTTCAGGCCCGCATTTCAAGCCAGACAGGCAGTAAACGTAACCTGGCCACAAACCACCCAAGGTACACCGTGGGCCCTCCCCTGAATCCACTTGTTGATGCGGGCTGTTCTGCGTGGAGCAAACGACCTCAACCAAGGCAGGCTCTCTCGTGAGGCCTCTAAGCGTCTGCCTCTTCCCAAAGACCGCAGTGTTGTGTTGCCTGAGGAGCTCAGCTTTAGTTGCCGCTGCAGTGCGAGCTGACTTTCTCCGTGAGCAGAGTGACTTTCCAAGCGCGGTGCCAGAAGGCGTTCTAAGCAGACGATTTCCTCAGTGCAGCTGAGAGAAGGGCAATGTGGAAAACTTCCAGGGCCCGGGGGACTGGCTCGAAAGGCGTGCCTGATGCTGTTGGAGTGCCGAGGAATCGTAGGCGTCCCCTTTCAAAGCGCCGGGGTGGAGCCCTCCGCTCGGCATACACAGTAGGCCCCTCTCTCAAGGGCCTAGGGGCCTGGGTGTGGCACAGCATGCCCACAGGGGCCGGGGGTTTTCGCAGGGAGAAGGGTGCACACCCGAAGCCTCTAGGAGTCCTGAGACGGGCGGCACCGATCAAATAAAAAGCACTACGGTGACTGAGACCTCCGAGAGCTTGCTGTGTGCTCCGTTCCTGCAGGGCGGCTCAAAGGCCTTCTCGAGGCAGGCCCTCAAGGGGCCGTGCCCTGCAGTCCTACAGCCCGACAGGGTGAGCTCCCAACACGGCTCCGGAAGCACCCTGATTAGTCAGAGAACAAGTCCTTCTCGTTCCCGAGCGCTGCCTCCAGTGCCTAGAGGCCCGGCAGAAACGGCGTTATTCGGGTAGCTTCAAGGCAGCAGGAATGGAGCTTTCAAAATGGGAACCCAGGGCTTCTGCCCTCAGAGCCCCGCTTCCAGTCGACAGCGTAGTTCACCTCCTTGTGCTTTCTAGCAAGTGCACAGGGACACTAGCTACGCACCCGCGCCTTCCCTGAATCCACTTTTCTTCACAGGGTGCTCTGCATGGAGCCAACTCCCTCATCCAAGGAAACCTCTAGGTAGGCGCTATCGGGGCTCAGCCTCGACCGGAGGCCTGCCGTGTAAGAGGAAGCACTGTACTTCAGCGGCAGCAGGAGCGCAAGTTGACTTTCTCCCCTAAAAGGATGGTGCCCTCGGCTAAGGTCTCCTAGAAGGCCTGCGAGGCAGGTTCTCTTCCTAAGCGCAGCTCCGACGAGGGCAACGAGGCCGAGTTCCTAGACAAGTAGGACGTGAGGGAAGAGTCTCCCTGTAGCTGTTGCAGGGCTGAGGAAACCTAGCTCTCTCCAGGAGGCGTGCAGTGCGTTGCCCTACCCTGGGCATACGCGGAGTGACTGGGAAGGGCTTCCGGGCCTGGATGCCGCTGAGCAGGCCCGTGGAGCCTGCCGGTAGTCAGGGGTCTTGCAGGGAACGGGGTGCGGACGCGAGGGTCCTGGGTTTCCTGGGCGGCGCACTAACCAAGAAGCAAAGAACAGAGAAGCGCGACGAAGGCCTCTTGGAAAGTGCCGCCTGCGCCCGCTTCAGCAGGGCAATAAAGCGACTTTCCTCGAGGCAAGGGGCTGACGTTGGGTCTCCAGGTAGCTATAGAGCATAGCAGCATGAGCTCCCGAGCGGGCCCTGGACGCGCCCTGTTTTCCGAGAGAGAACTCATTTTCTTCCCAGAGCCCTGCCTACCGCGACGAGAGGCAATCACAAAGGGTGTCTCTCCGTGGAGTGCAATGCCCGACCAAGGGAACTTTCCAAGTGGGAGAGGCGGCCTGTGCCTTCAGGCCCGCATTTCAAGCCAGACAGGCAGTAAACGTAACCTGGCCACAAACCACCCAAGGTACACCGTGGGCCCTCCCCTGAATCCACTTGTTGATGCGGGCTGTTCTGCGTGGAGCAAACGACCTCAACCAAGGCAGGCTCTCTCGTGAGGCCTCTAAGCGTCTGCCTCTTCCCAAAGACCGCAGTGTTGTGTTGCCTGAGGAGCTCAGCTTTAGTTGCCGCTGCAGTGCGAGCTGACTTTCTCCGTGAGCAGAGTGACTTTCCAAGCGCGGTGCCAGAAGGCGTTCTAAGCAGACGATTTCCTCAGTGCAGCTGAGAGAAGGGCAATGTGGAAAACTTCCAGGGCCCGGGGGACTGGCTCGAAAGGCGTGCCTGATGCTGTTGGAGTGCCGAGGAATCGTAGGCGTCCCCTTTCAAAGCGCCGGGGTGGAGCCCTCCGCTCGGCATACACAGTAGGCCCCTCTCTCAAGGGCCTAGGGGCCTGGGTGTGGCACAGCATGCCCACAGGGGCCGGGGGTTTTGGCAGGGAAAAGGGTGCACACCCGAAGCCTCTAGGAGTCCTGAGACGGGCGGCACCGATCAAATAAAAAGCACTACGGTGACTGAGACCTCCGAGAGCTTGCTGTGTGCTCCGTTCCTGCAGGGCGGCTCAAAGGCCTTCTCGAGGCAGGCCCTCAAGGGGCCGTGCCCTGTAGTCCTACAGCCCGACAGGGTGAGCTCCCAACACGGCTCCGGAAGCACCCTGATTAGTCAGAGAACAAGTCCTTCTCGTTCCCGAGCGCTGCCTCCAGTGCCTAGAGGCCCGGCAGAAACGGCGTTATTCGGGTAGCTTCAAGGCAGCAGGAATGGAGCTTTCAAAATGGGAACCCAGGGCTTCTGCCCTCAGAGCCCCGCTTCCAGTCGACAGCGTAGTTCACCTCCTTGTGCTTTCTAGCAAGTGCACAGGGACACTAGCTACGCACCCGCGCCTTCCCTGAATCCACTTTTCTTCACAGGGTGCTCTGCATGGAGCCAACTCCCTCATCCAAGGAAACCTCTAGGTAGGCGCTATCGGGGCTCAGCCTCGACCGGAGGCCTGCCGTGTAAGAGGAAGCACTGTACTTCAGCGGCAGCAGGAGCGCAAGTTGACTTTCTCCCCTAAAAGGATGGTGCCCTCGGCTAAGGTCTCCTAGAAGGCCTGCGAGGCAGGTTCTCTTCCTAAGCGCAGCTCCGACGAGGGCAACGAGGCCGAGTTCCTAGACAAGTAGGACGTGAGGGAAGAGTCTCCCTGTAGCTGTTGCAGGGCTGAGGAAACCTAGCTCTCTCCAGGAGGCGTGCAGTGCGTTGCCCTACCCTGGGCATACGCGGAGTGACTGGGAAGGGCTTCCGGGCCTGGATGCCGCTGAGCAGGCCCGTGGAGCCTGCCGGTAGTCAGGGGTCTTGCAGGGAACAGGGTGCGGACGCGAGGGTCCTGGGTTTCCTGGGCGGCGCACTAACCAAGAAGGAAAGAACAGAGAAGCGCGACGAAGGCCTCTTGGAAAGTGCCGCCTGCGCCCGCTTCAGCAGGGCAATAAAGCGACTTTCCTCGAGGCAAGGGGCTGACGTTGGGTCTCCAGGTAGCTATAGAGCATAGCAGCATGAGCTCCCGAGCGGGCCCTGGACGCGCCCTGTTTTCCGAGAGAGAACTCATTTTCTTCCCAGAGCCCTGCCTACCGCGACGAGAGGCAATCACAAAGGGTGTCTCTCCGTGGAGTGCAATGCCCGACCAAGGGAACTTTCCAAGTGGGAGAGGCGGCCTGTGCCTTCAGGCCCGCATTTCAAGCCAGACAGGCAGTAAACGTAACCTGGCCACAAACCACCCAAGGTACACCGTGGGCCCTCCCCTGAATCCACTTGTTGATGCGGGCTGTTCTGCGTGGAGCAAACGACCTCAACCAAGGCAGGCTCTCTCGTGAGGCCTCTAAGCGTCTGCCTCTTCCCAAAGACCGCAGTGTTGTGTTGCCTGAGGAGCTCAGCTTTAGTTGCCGCTGCAGTGCAAGCTGACTTTCTCCGTGAGCAGAGTGACTTTCCAAGCGCGGTGCCAGAAGGCGTTCTAAGCAGACGATTTCCTCAGTGCAGCTGAGAGAAGGGCAATGTGGAAAACTTCCAGGGCCCGGGGGACTGGCTCGAAAGGCGTGCCTGATGCTGTTGGAGTGCCGAGGAATCGTAGGCGTCCCCTTTCAAAGCGCCGGGGTGGAGCCCTCCGCTCGGCATACACAGTAGGCCCCTCTCTCAAGGGCCTAGGGGCCTGGGTGTGGCACAGCATGCCCACAGGGGCCGGGGGTTTTCGCAGGGAGAAGGGTGCACACCCGAAGCCTCTAGGAGTCCTGAGACGGGCGGCACCGATCAAATAAAAAGCACTACGGTGACTGAGACCTCCGAGAGCTTGCTGTGTGCTCCGTTCCTGCAGGGCGGCTCAAAGGCCTTCTCGAGGCAGGCCCTCAAGGGGCCGTGCCCTGCAGTCCTACAGCCCGACAGGGTGAGCTCCCAACACGGCTCCGGAAGCACCCTGATTAGTCAGAGAACAAGTCCTTCTCGTTCCCGAGCGCTGCCTCCAGTGCCTAGAGGCCCGGCAGAAACGGCGTTATTCGGGTAGCTTCAAGGCAGCAGGAATGGAGCTTTCAAAATGGGAACCCAGGGCTTCTGCCCTCAGAGCCCCGCTTCCAGTCGACAGCGTAGTTCACCTCCTTGTGCTTTCTAGCAAGTGCACAGGGACACTAGCTACGCACCCGCGCCTTCCCTGAATCCACTTTTCTTCACAGGGTGCTCTGCATGGAGCCAACTCCCTCATCCAAGGAAACCTCTAGGTAGGCGCTATCGGGGCTCAGCCTCGACCGGAGGCCTGCCGTGTAAGAGGAAGCACTGTACTTCAGCGGCAGCAGGAGCGCAAGTTGACTTTCTCCCCTAAAAGGATGGTGCCCTCGGCTAAGGTCTCCTAGAAGGCCTGCGAGGCAGGTTCTCTTCCTAAGCGCAGCTCCGACGAGGGCAACGAGGCCGAGTTCCTAGACAAGTAGGACGTGAGGGAAGAGTCTCCCTGTAGCTGTTGCAGGGCTGAGGAAACCTAGCTCTCTCCAGGAGGCGTGCAGTGCGTTGCCCTACCCTGGGCATACGCGGAGTGACTGGGAAGGGCTTCCGGGCCTGGATGCCGCTGAGCAGGCCCGTGGAGCCTGCCGGTAGTCAGGGGTCTTGCAGGGAACAGGGTGCGGACGCGAGGGTCCTGGGTTTCCTGGGCGGCGCACTAACCAAGAAGCAAAGAACAGAGAAGCGCGACGAAGGCCTCTTGGAAAGTGCCGCCTGCGCCCGCTTCAGCAGGGCAATAAAGCGACTTTCCTCGAGGCAAGGGGCTGACGTTGGGTCTCCAGGTAGCTATAGAGCATAGCAGCATGAGCTCCCGAGCGGGCCCTGGACGCGCCCTGTTTTCCGAGAGAGAACTCATTTTCTTCCCAGAGCCCTGCCTACCGCGACGAGAGGCAATCACAAAGGGTGTCTCTCCGTGGAGTGCAATGCCCGACCAAGGGAACTTTCCAAGTGGGAGAGGCGGCCTGTGCCTTCAGGCCCGCATTTCAAGCCAGACAGGCAGTAAACGTAACCTGGCCACAAACCACCCAAGGTACACCGTGGGCCCTCCCCTGAATCCACTTGTTGATGCGGGCTGTTCTGCGTGGAGCAAACGACCTCAACCAAGGCAGGCTCTCTCGTGAGGCCTCTAAGCGTCTGCCTCTTCCCAAAGACCGCAGTGTTGTGTTGCCTGAGGAGCTCAGCTTTAGTTGCCGCTGCAGTGCAAGCTGACTTTCTCCGTGAGCAGAGTGACTTTCCAAGCGCGGTGCCAGAAGGCGTTCTAAGCAGACGATTTCCTCAGTGCAGCTGAGAGAAGGGCAATGTGGAAAACTTCCAGGGCCCGGGGGACTGGCTCGAAAGGCGTGCCTGATGCTGTTGGAGTGCCGAGGAATCGTAGGCGTCCCCTTTCAAAGCGCCGGGGTGGAGCCCTCCGCTCGGCATACACAGTAGGCCCCTCTCTCAAGGGCCTAGGGGCCTGGGTGTGGCACAGCATGCCCACAGGGGCCGGGGGTTTTCGCAGGGAGAAGGGTGCACACCCGAAGCCTCTAGGAGTCCTGAGACGGGCGGCACCGATCAAATAAAAAGCACTACGGTGACTGAGACCTCCGAGAGCTTGCTGTGTGCTCCGTTCCTGCAGGGCGGCTCAAAGGCCTTCTCGAGGCAGGCCCTCAAGGGGCCGTGCCCTGCAGTCCTACAGCCCGACAGGGTGAGCTCCCAACACGGCTCCGGAAGCACCCTGATTAGTCAGAGAACAAGTCCTTCTCGTTCCCGAGCGCTGCCTCCAGTGCCTAGAGGCCCGGCAGAAACGGCGTTATTCGGGTAGCTTCAAGGCAGCAGGAATGGAGCTTTCAAAATGGGAACCCAGGGCTTCTGCCCTCAGAGCCCCGCTTCCAGTCGACAGCGTAGTTCACCTCCTTGTGCTTTCTAGCAAGTGCACAGGGACACTAGCTACGCACCCGCGCCTTCCCTGAATCCACTTTTCTTCACAGGGTGCTCTGCATGGAGCCAACTCCCTCATCCAAGGAAACCTCTAGGTAGGCGCTATCGGGGCTCAGCCTCGACCGGAGGCCTGCCGTGTAAGAGGAAGCACTGTACTTCAGCGGCAGCAGGAGCGCAAGTTGACTTTCTCCCCTAAAAGGATGGTGCCCTCGGCTAAGGTCTCCTAGAAGGCCTGCGAGGCAGGTTCTCTTCCTAAGCGCAGCTCCGACGAGGGCAACGAGGCCGAGTTCCTAGACAAGTAGGACGTGAGGGAAGAGTCTCCCTGTAGCTGTTGCAGGGCTGAGGAAACCTAGCTCTCTCCAGGAGGCGTGCAGTGCGTTGCCCTACCCTGGGCATACGCGGAGTGACTGGGAAGGGCTTCCGGGCCTGGATGCCGCTGAGCAGGCCCGTGGAGCCTGCCGGTAGTCAGGGGTCTTGCAGGGAACGGGGTGCGGACGCGAGGGTCCTGGGTTTCCTGGGCGGCGCACTAACCAAGAAGCAAAGAACAGAGAAGCGCGACGAAGGCCTCTTGGAAAGTGCCGCCTGCGCCCGCTTCAGCAGGGCAATAAAGCGACTTTCCTCGAGGCAAGGGGCTGACGTTGGGTCTCCAGGTAGCTATAGAGCATAGCAGCATGAGCTCCCGAGCGGGCCCTGGACGCGCCCTGTTTTCCGAGAGAGAACTCATTTTCTTCCCAGAGCCCTGCCTACCGCGACGAGAGGCAATCACAAAGGGTGTCTCTCCGTGGAGTGCAATGCCCGACCAAGGGAACTTTCCAAGTGGGAGAGGCGGCCTGTGCCTTCAGGCCCGCATTTCAAGCCAGACAGGCAGTAAACGTAACCTGGCCACAAACCACCCAAGGTACACCGTGGGCCCTCCCCTGAATCCACTTGTTGATGCGGGCTGTTCTGCGTGGAGCAAACGACCTCAACCAAGGCAGGCTCTCTCGTGAGGCCTCTAAGCGTCTGCCTCTTCCCAAAGACCGCAGTGTTGTGTTGCCTGAGGAGCTCAGCTTTAGTTGCCGCTGCAGTGCGAGCTGACTTTCTCCGTGAGCAGAGTGACTTTCCAAGCGCGGTGCCAGAAGGCGTTCTAAGCAGACGATTTCCTCAGTGCAGCTGAGAGAAGGGCAATGTGGAAAACTTCCAGGGCCCGGGGGACTGGCTCGAAAGGCGTGCCTGATGCTGTTGGAGTGCCGAGGAATCGTAGGCGTCCCCTTTCAAAGCGCCGGGGTGGAGCCCTCCGCTCGGCATACACAGTAGGCCCCTCTCTCAAGGGCCTAGGGGCCTGGGTGTGGCACAGCATGCCCACAGGGGCCGGGGGTTTTCGCAGGGAAAAGGGTGCACACCCGAAGCCTCTAGGAGTCCTGAGACGGGCGGCACCGATCAAATAAAAAGCACTACGGTGACTGAGACCTCCGAGAGCTTGCTGTGTGCTCCGTTCCTGCAGGGCGGCTCAAAGGCCTTCTCGAGGCAGGCCCTCAAGGGGCCGTGCCCTGCAGTCCTACAGCCCGACAGGGTGAGCTCCCAACACGGCTCCGGAAGCACCCTGATTAGTCAGAGAACAAGTCCTTCTCGTTCCCGAGCGCTGCCTCCAGTGCCTAGAGGCCCGGCAGAAACGGCGTTATTCGGGTAGCTTCAAGGCAGCAGGAATGGAGCTTTCAAAATGGGAACCCAGGGCTTCTGCCCTCAGAGCCCCGCTTCCAGTCGACAGCGTAGTTCACCTCCTTGTGCTTTCTAGCAAGTGCACAGGGACACTAGCTACGCACCCGCGCCTTCCCTGAATCCACTTTTCTTCACAGGGTGCTCTGCATGGAGCCAACTCCCTCATCCAAGGAAACCTCTAGGTAGGCGCTATCGGGGCTCAGCCTCGACCGGAGGCCTGCCGTGTAAGAGGAAGCACTGTACTTCAGCGGCAGCAGGAGCGCAAGTTGACTTTCTCCCCTAAAAGGATGGTGCCCTCGGCTAAGGTCTCCTAGAAGGCCTGCGAGGCAGGTTCTCTTCCTAAGCGCAGCTCCGACGAGGGCAACGAGGCCGAGTTCCTAGACAAGTAGGACGTGAGGGAAGAGTCTCCCTGTAGCTGTTGCAGGGCTGAGGAAACCTAGCTCTCTCCAGGAGGCGTGCAGTGCGTTGCCCTACCCTGGGCATACGCGGAGTGACTGGGAAGGGCTTCCGGGCCTGGATGCCGCTGAGCAGGCCCGTGGAGCCTGCCGGTAGTCAGGGGTCTTGCAGGGAACGGGGTGCGGACGCGAGGGTCCTGGGTTTCCTGGGCGGCGCACTAACCAAGAAGCAAAGAACAGAGAAGCGCGACGAAGGCCTCTTGGAAAGTGCCGCCTGCGCCCGCTTCAGCAGGGCAATAAAGCGACTTTCCTCGAGGCAAGGGGCTGACGTTGGGTCTCCAGGTAGCTATAGAGCATAGCAGCATGAGCTCCCGAGCGGGCCCTGGACGCGCCCTGTTTTCCGAGAGAGAACTCATTTTCTTCCCAGAGCCCTGCCTACCGCGACGAGAGGCAATCACAAAGGGTGTCTCTCCGTGGAGTGCAATGCCCGACCAAGGGAACTTTCCAAGTGGGAGAGGCGGCCTGTGCCTTCAGGCCCGCATTTCAAGCCAGACAGGCAGTAAACGTAACCTGGCCACAAACCACCCAAGGTACACCGTGGGCCCTCCCCTGAATCCACTTGTTGATGCGGGCTGTTCTGCGTGGAGCAAACGACCTCAACCAAGGCAGGCTCTCTCGTGAGGCCTCTAAGCGTCTGCCTCTTCCCAAAGACCGCAGTGTTGTGTTGCCTGAGGAGCTCAGCTTTAGTTGCCGCTGCAGTGCGAGCTGACTTTCTCCGTGAGCAGAGTGACTTTCCAAGCGCGGTGCCAGAAGGCGTTCTAAGCAGACGATTTCCTCAGTGCAGCTGAGAGAAGGGCAATGTGGAAAACTTCCAGGGCCCGGGGGACTGGCTCGAAAGGCGTGCCTGATGCTGTTGGAGTGCCGAGGAATCGTAGGCGTCCCCTTTCAAAGCGCCGGGGTGGAGCCCTCCGCTCGGAATACACAGTAGGCCCCTCTCTCAAGGGCCTAGGGGCCTGGGTGTGGCACAGCATGCCCACAGGGGCCGGGGGTTTTCGCAGGGAGAAGGGTGCACACCCGAAGCCTCTAGGAGTCCTGAGACGGGCGGCACCGATCAAATAAAAAGCACTACGGTGACTGAGACCTCCGAGAGCTTGCTGTGTGCTCCGTTCCTGCAGGGCGGCTCAAAGGCCTTCTCGAGGCAGGCCCTCAAGGGGCCGTGCCCTGCAGTCCTACAGCCCGACAGGGTGAGCTCCCAACACGGCTCCGGAAGCACCCTGATTAGTCAGAGAACAAGTCCTTCTCGTTCCCGAGCGCTGCCTCCAGTGCCTAGAGGCCCGGCAGAAACGGCGTTATTCGGGTAGCTTCAAGGCAGCAGGAATGGAGCTTTCAAAATGGGAACCCAGGGCTTCTGCCCTCAGAGCCCCGCTTCCAGTCGACAGCGTAGTTCACCTCCTTGTGCTTTCTAGCAAGTGCACAGGGACACTAGCTACGCACCCGCGCCTTCCCTGAATCCACTTTTCTTCACAGGGTGCTCTGCATGGAGCCAACTCCCTCATCCAAGGAAACCTCTAGGTAGGCGCTATCGGGGCTCAGCCTCGACCGGAGGCCTGCCGTGTAAGAGGAAGCACTGTACTTCAGCGGCAGCAGGAGCGCAAGTTGACTTTCTCCCCTAAAAGGATGGTGCCCTCGGCTAAGGTCTCCTAGAAGGCCTGCGAGGCAGGTTCTCTTCCTAAGCGCAGCTCCGACGAGGGCAACGAGGCCGAGTTCCTAGACAAGTAGGACGTGAGGGAAGAGTCTCCCTGTAGCTGTTGCAGGGCTGAGGAAACCTAGCTCTCTCCAGGAGGCGTGCAGTGCGTTGCCCTACCCTGGGCATACGCGGAGTGACTGGGAAGGGCTTCCGGGCCTGGATGCCGCTGAGCAGGCCCGTGGAGCCTGCCGGTAGTCAGGGGTCTTGCAGGGAACGGGGTGCGGACGCGAGGGTCCTGGGTTTCCTGGGCGGCGCACTAACCAAGAAGCAAAGAACAGAGAAGCGCGACGAAGGCCTCTTGGAAAGTGCCGCCTGCGCCCGCTTCAGCAGGGCAATAAAGCGACTTTCCTCGAGGCAAGGGGCTGACGTTGGGTCTCCAGGTAGCTATAGAGCATAGCAGCATGAGCTCCCGAGCGGGCCCTGGACGCGCCCTGTTTTCCGAGAGAGAACTCATTTTCTTCCCAGAGCCCTGCCTACCGCGACGAGAGGCAATCACAAAGGGTGTCTCTCCGTGGAGTGCAATGCCCGACCAAGGGAACTTTCCAAGTGGGAGAGGCGGCCTGTGCCTTCAGGCCCGCATTTCAAGCCAGACAGGCAGTAAACGTAACCTGGCCACAAACCACCCAAGGTACACCGTGGGCCCTCCCCTGAATCCACTTGTTGATGCGGGCTGTTCTGCGTGGAGCAAACGACCTCAACCAAGGCAGGCTCTCTCGTGAGGCCTCTAAGCGTCTGCCTCTTCCCAAAGACCGCAGTGTTGTGTTGCCTGAGGAGCTCAGCTTTAGTTGCCGCTGCAGTGCGAGCTGACTTTCTCCGTGAGCAGAGTGACTTTCCAAGCGCGGTGCCAGAAGGCGTTCTAAGCAGACGATTTCCTCAGTGCAGCTGAGAGAAGGGCAATGTGGAAAACTTCCAGGGCCCGGGGGACTGGCTCGAAAGGCGTGCCTGATGCTGTTGGAGTGCCGAGGAATCGTAGGCGTCCCCTTTCAAAGCGCCGGGGTGGAGCCCTCCGCTCGGCATACACAGTAGGCCCCTCTCTCAAGGGCCTAGGGGCCTGGGTGTGGCACAGCATGCCCACAGGGGCCGGGGGTTTTGGCAGGGAAAAGGGTGCACACCCGAAGCCTCTAGGAGTCCTGAGACGGGCGGCACCGATCAAATAAAAAGCACTACGGTGACTGAGACCTCCGAGAGCTTGCTGTGTGCTCCGTTCCTGCAGGGCGGCTCAAAGGCCTTCTCGAGGCAGGCCCTCAAGGGGCCGTGCCCTGCAGTCCTACAGCCCGACAGGGTGAGCTCCCAACACGGCTCCGGAAGCACCCTGATTAGTCAGAGAACAAGTCCTTCTCGTTCCCGAGCGCTGCCTCCAGTGCCTAGAGGCCCGGCAGAAACGGCGTTATTCGGGTAGCTTCAAGGCAGCAGGAATGGAGCTTTCAAAATGGGAACCCAGGGCTTCTGCCCTCAGAGCCCCGCTTCCAGTCGACAGCGTAGTTCACCTCCTTGTGCTTTCTAGCAAGTGCACAGGGACACTAGCTACGCACCCGCGCCTTCCCTGAATCCACTTTTCTTCACAGGGTGCTCTGCATGGAGCCAACTCCCTCATCCAAGGAAACCTCTAGGTAGGCGCTATCGGGGCTCAGCCTCGACCGGAGGCCTGCCGTGTAAGAGGAAGCACTGTACTTCAGCGGCAGCAGGAGCGCAAGTTGACTTTCTCCCCTAAAAGGATGGTGCCCTCGGCTAAGGTCTCCTAGAAGGCCTGCGAGGCAGGTTCTCTTCCTAAGCGCAGCTCCGACGAGGGCAACGAGGCCGAGTTCCTAGACAAGTAGGACGTGAGGGAAGAGTCTCCCTGTAGCTGTTGCAGGGCTGAGGAAACCTAGCTCTCTCCAGGAGGCGTGCAGTGCGTTGCCCTACCCTGGGCATACGCGGAGTGACTGGGAAGGGCTTCCGGGCCTGGATGCCGCTGAGCAGGCCCGTGGAGCCTGCCGGTAGTCAGGGGTCTTGCAGGGAACGGGGTGCGGACGCGAGGGTCCTGGGTTTCCTGGGCGGCGCACTAACCAAGAAGCAAAGAACAGAGAAGCGCGACGAAGGCCTCTTGGAAAGTGCCGCCTGCGCCCGCTTCAGCAGGGCAATAAAGCGACTTTCCTCGAGGCAAGGGGCTGACGTTGGGTCTCCAGGTAGCTATAGAGCATAGCAGCATGAGCTCCCGAGCGGGCCCTGGACGCGCCCTGTTTTCCGAGAGAGAACTCATTTTCTTCCCAGAGCCCTGCCTACCGCGACGAGAGGCAATCACAAAGGGTGTCTCTCCGTGGAGTGCAATGCCCGACCAAGGGAACTTTCCAAGTGGGAGAGGCGGCCTGTGCCTTCAGGCCCGCATTTCAAGCCAGACAGGCAGTAAACGTAACCTGGCCACAAACCACCCAAGGTACACCGTGGGCCCTCCCCTGAATCCACTTGTTGATGCGGGCTGTTCTGCGTGGAGCAAACGACCTCAACCAAGGCAGGCTCTCTCGTGAGGCCTCTAAGCGTCTGCCTCTTCCCAAAGACCGCAGTGTTGTGTTGCCTGAGGAGCTCAGCTTTAGTTGCCGCTGCAGTGCGAGCTGACTTTCTCCGTGAGCAGAGTGACTTTCCAAGCGCGGTGCCAGAAGGCGTTCTAAGCAGACGATTTCCTCAGTGCAGCTGAGAGAAGGGCAATGTGGAAAACTTCCAGGGCCCGGGGGACTGGCTCGAAAGGCGTGCCTGATGCTGTTGGAGTGCCGAGGAATCGTAGGCGTCCCCTTTCAAAGCGCCGGGGTGGAGCCCTCCGCTCGGCATACACAGTAGGCCCCTCTCTCAAGGGCCTAGGGGCCTGGGTGTGGCACAGCATGCCCACAGGGGCCGGGGGTTTTGGCAGGGAAAAGGGTGCACACCCGAAGCCTCTAGGAGTCCTGAGACGGGCGGCACCGATCAAATAAAAAGCACTACGGTGACTGAGACCTCCGAGAGCTTGCTGTGTGCTCCGTTCCTGCAGGGCGGCTCAAAGGCCTTCTCGAGGCAGGCCCTCAAGGGGCCGTGCCCTGCAGTCCTACAGCCCGACAGGGTGAGCTCCCAACACGGCTCCGGAAGCACCCTGATTAGTCAGAGAACAAGTCCTTCTCGTTCCCGAGCGCTGCCTCCAGTGCCTAGAGGCCCGGCAGAAACGGCGTTATTCGGGTAGCTTCAAGGCAGCAGGAATGGAGCTTTCAAAATGGGAACCCAGGGCTTCTGCCCTCAGAGCCCCGCTTCCAGTCGACAGCGTAGTTCACCTCCTTGTGCTTTCTAGCAAGTGCACAGGGACACTAGCTACGCACCCGCGCCTTCCCTGAATCCACTTTTCTTCACAGGGTGCTCTGCATGGAGCCAACTCCCTCATCCAAGGAAACCTCTAGGTAGGCGCTATCGGGGCTCAGCCTCGACCGGAGGCCTGCCGTGTAAGAGGAAGCACTGTACTTCAGCGGCAGCAGGAGCGCAAGTTGACTTTCTCCCCTAAAAGGATGGTGCCCTCGGCTAAGGTCTCCTAGAAGGCCTGCGAGGCAGGTTCTCTTCCTAAGCGCAGCTCCGACGAGGGCAACGAGGCCGAGTTCCTAGACAAGTAGGACGTGAGGGAAGAGTCTCCCTGTAGCTGTTGCAGGGCTGAGGAAACCTAGCTCTCTCCAGGAGGCGTGCAGTGCGTTGCCCTACCCTGGGCATACGCGGAGTGACTGGGAAGGGCTTCCGGGCCTGGATGCCGCTGAGCAGGCCCGTGGAGCCTGCCGGTAGTCAGGGGTCTTGCAGGGAACGGGGTGCGGACGCGAGGGTCCTGGGTTTCCTGGGCGGCGCACTAACCAAGAAGCAAAGAACAGAGAAGCGCGACGAAGGCCTCTTGGAAAGTGCCGCCTGCGCCCGCTTCAGCAGGGCAATAAAGCGACTTTCCTCGAGGCAAGGGGCTGACGTTGGGTCTCCAGGTAGCTATAGAGCATAGCAGCATGAGCTCCCGAGCGGGCCCTGGACGCGCCCTGTTTTCCGAGAGAGAACTCATTTTCTTCCCAGAGCCCTGCCTACCGCGACGAGAGGCAATCACAAAGGGTGTCTCTCCGTGGAGTGCAATGCCCGACCAAGGGAACTTTCCAAGTGGGAGAGGCGGCCTGTGCCTTCAGGCCCGCATTTCAAGCCAGACAGGCAGTAAACGTAACCTGGCCACAAACCACCCAAGGTACACCGTGGGCCCTCCCCTGAATCCACTTGTTGATGCGGGCTGTTCTGCGTGGAGCAAACGACCTCAACCAAGGCAGGCTCTCTCGTGAGGCCTCTAAGCGTCTGCCTCTTCCCAAAGACCGCAGTGTTGTGTTGCCTGAGGAGCTCAGCTTTAGTTGCCGCTGCAGTGCGAGCTGACTTTCTCCGTGAGCAGAGTGACTTTCCAAGCGCGGTGCCAGAAGGCGTTCTAAGCAGACGATTTCCTCAGTGCAGCTGAGAGAAGGGCAATGTGGAAAACTTCCAGGGCCCGGGGGACTGGCTCGAAAGGCGTGCCTGATGCTGTTGGAGTGCCGAGGAATCGTAGGCGTCCCCTTTCAAAGCGCCGGGGTGGAGCCCTCCGCTCGGCATACACAGTAGGCCCCTCTCTCAAGGGCCTAGGGGCCTGGGTGTGGCACAGCATGCCCACAGGGGCCGGGGGTTTTGGCAGGGAGAAGGGTGCACACCCGAAGCCTCTAGGAGTCCTGAGACGGGCGGCACCGATCAAATAAAAAGCACTACGGTGACTGAGACCTCCGAGAGCTTGCTGTGTGCTCCGTTCCTGCAGGGCGGCTCAAAGGCCTTCTCGAGGCAGGCCCTCAAGGGGCCGTGCCCTGCAGTCCTACAGCCCGACAGGGTGAGCTCCCAACACGGCTCCGGAAGCACCCTGATTAGTCAGAGAACAAGTCCTTCTCGTTCCCGAGCGCTGCCTCCAGTGCCTAGAGGCCCGGCAGAAACGGCGTTATTCGGGTAGCTTCAAGGCAGCAGGAATGGAGCTTTCAAAATGGGAACCCAGGGCTTCTGCCCTCAGAGCCCCGCTTCCAGTCGACAGCGTAGTTCACCTCCTTGTGCTTTCTAGCAAGTGCACAGGGACACTAGCTACGCACCCGCGCCTTCCCTGAATCCACTTTTCTTCACAGGGTGCTCTGCATGGAGCCAACTCCCTCATCCAAGGAAACCTCTAGGTAGGCGCTATCGGGGCTCAGCCTCGACCGGAGGCCTGCCGTGTAAGAGGAAGCACTGTACTTCAGCGGCAGCAGGAGCGCAAGTTGACTTTCTCCCCTAAAAGGATGGTGCCCTCGGCTAAGGTCTCCTAGAAGGCCTGCGAGGCAGGTTCTCTTCCTAAGCGCAGCTCCGACGAGGGCAACGAGGCCGAGTTCCTAGACAAGTAGGACGTGAGGGAAGAGTCTCCCTGTAGCTGTTGCAGGGCTGAGGAAACCTAGCTCTCTCCAGGAGGCGTGCAGTGCGTTGCCCTACCCTGGGCATACGCGGAGTGACTGGGAAGGGCTTCCGGGCCTGGATGCCGCTGAGCAGGCCCGTGGAGCCTGCCGGTAGTCAGGGGTCTTGCAGGGAACGGGGTGCGGACGCGAGGGTCCTGGGTTTCCTGGGCGGCGCACTAACCAAGAAGCAAAGAACAGAGAAGCGCGACGAAGGCCTCTTGGAAAGTGCCGCCTGCGCCCGCTTCAGCAGGGCAATAAAGCGACTTTCCTCGAGGCAAGGGGCTGACGTTGGGTCTCCAGGTAGCTATAGAGCATAGCAGCATGAGCTCCCGAGCGGGCCCTGGACGCGCCCTGTTTTCCGAGAGAGAACTCATTTTCTTCCCAGAGCCCTGCCTACCGCGACGAGAGGCAATCACAAAGGGTGTCTCTCCGTGGAGTGCAATGCCCGACCAAGGGAACTTTCCAAGTGGGAGAGGCGGCCTGTGCCTTCAGGCCCGCATTTCAAGCCAGACAGGCAGTAAACGTAACCTGGCCACAAACCACCCAAGGTACACCGTGGGCCCTCCCCTGAATCCACTTGTTGATGCGGGCTGTTCTGCGTGGAGCAAACGACCTCAACCAAGGCAGGCTCTCTCGTGAGGCCTCTAAGCGTCTGCCTCTTCCCAAAGACCGCAGTGTTGTGTTGCCTGAGGAGCTCAGCTTTAGTTGCCGCTGCAGTGCGAGCTGACTTTCTCCGTGAGCAGAGTGACTTTCCAAGCGCGGTGCCAGAAGGCGTTCTAAGCAGACGATTTCCTCAGTGCAGCTGAGAGAAGGGCAATGTGGAAAACTTCCAGGGCCCGGGGGACTGGCTCGAAAGGCGTGCCTGATGCTGTTGGAGTGCCGAGGAATCGTAGGCGTCCCCTTTCAAAGCGCCGGGGTGGAGCCCTCCGCTCGGCATACACAGTAGGCCCCTCTCTCAAGGGCCTAGGGGCCTGGGTGTGGCACAGCATGCCCACAGGGGCCGGGGGTTTTGGCAGGGAAAAGGGTGCACACCCGAAGCCTCTAGGAGTCCTGAGACGGGCGGCACCGATCAAATAAAAAGCACTACGGTGACTGAGACCTCCGAGAGCTTGCTGTGTGCTCCGTTCCTGCAGGGCGGCTCAAAGGCCTTCTCGAGGCAGGCCCTCAAGGGGCCGTGCCCTGCAGTCCTACAGCCCGACAGGGTGAGCTCCCAACACGGCTCCGGAAGCACCCTGATTAGTCAGAGAACAAGTCCTTCTCGTTCCCGAGCGCTGCCTCCAGTGCCTAGAGGCCCGGCAGAAACGGCGTTATTCGGGTAGCTTCAAGGCAGCAGGAATGGAGCTTTCAAAATGGGAACCCAGGGCTTCTGCCCTCAGAGCCCCGCTTCCAGTCGACAGCGTAGTTCACCTCCTTGTGCTTTCTAGCAAGTGCACAGGGACACTAGCTACGCACCCGCGCCTTCCCTGAATCCACTTTTCTTCACAGGGTGCTCTGCATGGAGCCAACTCCCTCATCCAAGGAAACCTCTAGGTAGGCGCTATCGGGGCTCAGCCTCGACCGGAGGCCTGCCGTGTAAGAGGAAGCACTGTACTTCAGCGGCAGCAGGAGCGCAAGTTGACTTTCTCCCCTAAAAGGATGGTGCCCTCGGCTAAGGTCTCCTAGAAGGCCTGCGAGGCAGGTTCTCTTCCTAAGCGCAGCTCCGACGAGGGCAACGAGGCCGAGTTCCTAGACAAGTAGGACGTGAGGGAAGAGTCTCCCTGTAGCTGTTGCAGGGCTGAGGAAACCTAGCTCTCTCCAGGAGGCGTGCAGTGCGTTGCCCTACCCTGGGCATACGCGGAGTGACTGGGAAGGGCTTCCGGGCCTGGATGCCGCTGAGCAGGCCCGTGGAGCCTGCCGGTAGTCAGGGGTCTTGCAGGGAACGGGGTGCGGACGCGAGGGTCCTGGGTTTCCTGGGCGGCGCACTAACCAAGAAGCAAAGAACAGAGAAGCGCGACGAAGGCCTCTTGGAAAGTGCCGCCTGCGCCCGCTTCAGCAGGGCAATAAAGCGACTTTCCTCGAGGCAAGGGGCTGACGTTGGGTCTCCAGGTAGCTATAGAGCATAGCAGCATGAGCTCCCGAGCGGGCCCTGGACGCGCCCTGTTTTCCGAGAGAGAACTCATTTTCTTCCCAGAGCCCTGCCTACCGCGACGAGAGGCAATCACAAAGGGTGTCTCTCCGTGGAGTGCAATGCCCGACCAAGGGAACTTTCCAAGTGGGAGAGGCGGCCTGTGCCTTCAGGCCCGCATTTCAAGCCAGACAGGCAGTAAACGTAACCTGGCCACAAACCACCCAAGGTACACCGTGGGCCCTCCCCTGAATCCACTTGTTGATGCGGGCTGTTCTGCGTGGAGCAAACGACCTCAACCAAGGCAGGCTCTCTCGTGAGGCCTCTAAGCGTCTGCCTCTTCCCAAAGACCGCAGTGTTGTGTTGCCTGAGGAGCTCAGCTTTAGTTGCCGCTGCAGTGCGAGCTGACTTTCTCCGTGAGCAGAGTGACTTTCCAAGCGCGGTGCCAGAAGGCGTTCTAAGCAGACGATTTCCTCAGTGCAGCTGAGAGAAGGGCAATGTGGAAAACTTCCAGGGCCCGGGGGACTGGCTCGAAAGGCGTGCCTGATGCTGTTGGAGTGCCGAGGAATCGTAGGCGTCCCCTTTCAAAGCGCCGGGGTGGAGCCCTCCGCTCGGCATACACAGTAGGCCCCTCTCTCAAGGGCCTAGGGGCCTGGGTGTGGCACAGCATGCCCACAGGGGCCGGGGGTTTTCGCAGGGAGAAGGGTGCACACCCGAAGCCTCTAGGAGTCCTGAGACGGGCGGCACCGATCAAATAAAAAGCACTACGGTGACTGAGACCTCCGAGAGCTTGCTGTGTGCTCCGTTCCTGCAGGGCGGCTCAAAGGCCTTCTCGAGGCAGGCCCTCAAGGGGCCGTGCCCTGCAGTCCTACAGCCCGACAGGGTGAGCTCCCAACACGGCTCCGGAAGCACCCTGATTAGTCAGAGAACAAGTCCTTCTCGTTCCCGAGCGCTGCCTCCAGTGCCTAGAGGCCCGGCAGAAACGGCGTTATTCGGGTAGCTTCAAGGCAGCAGGAATGGAGCTTTCAAAATGGGAACCCAGGGCTTCTGCCCTCAGAGCCCCGCTTCCAGTCGACAGCGTAGTTCACCTCCTTGTGCTTTCTAGCAAGTGCACAGGGACACTAGCTACGCACCCGCGCCTTCCCTGAATCCACTTTTCTTCACAGGGTGCTCTGCATGGAGCCAACTCCCTCATCCAAGGAAACCTCTAGGTAGGCGCTATCGGGGCTCAGCCTCGACCGGAGGCCTGCCGTGTAAGAGGAAGCACTGTACTTCAGCGGCAGCAGGAGCGCAAGTTGACTTTCTCCCCTAAAAGGATGGTGCCCTCGGCTAAGGTCTCCTAGAAGGCCTGCGAGGCAGGTTCTCTTCCTAAGCGCAGCTCCGACGAGGGCAACGAGGCCGAGTTCCTAGACAAGTAGGACGTGAGGGAAGAGTCTCCCTGTAGCTGTTGCAGGGCTGAGGAAACCTAGCTCTCTCCAGGAGGCGTGCAGTGCGTTGCCCTACCCTGGGCATACGCGGAGTGACTGGGAAGGGCTTCCGGGCCTGGATGCCGCTGAGCAGGCCCGTGGAGCCTGCCGGTAGTCAGGGGTCTTGCAGGGAACGGGGTGCGGACGCGAGGGTCCTGGGTTTCCTGGGCGGCGCACTAACCAAGAAGCAAAGAACAGAGAAGCGCGACGAAGGCCTCTTGGAAAGTGCCGCCTGCGCCCGCTTCAGCAGGGCAATAAAGCGACTTTCCTCGAGGCAAGGGGCTGACGTTGGGTCTCCAGGTAGCTATAGAGCATAGCAGCATGAGCTCCCGAGCGGGCCCTGGACGCGCCCTGTTTTCCGAGAGAGAACTCATTTTCTTCCCAGAGCCCTGCCTACCGCGACGAGAGGCAATCACAAAGGGTGTCTCTCCGTGGAGTGCAATGCCCGACCAAGGGAACTTTCCAAGTGGGAGAGGCGGCCTGTGCCTTCAGGCCCGCATTTCAAGCCAGACAGGCAGTAAACGTAACCTGGCCACAAACCACCCAAGGTACACCGTGGGCCCTCCCCTGAATCCACTTGTTGATGCGGGCTGTTCTGCGTGGAGCAAACGACCTCAACCAAGGCAGGCTCTCTCGTGAGGCCTCTAAGCGTCTGCCTCTTCCCAAAGACCGCAGTGTTGTGTTGCCTGAGGAGCTCAGCTTTAGTTGCCGCTGCAGTGCGAGCTGACTTTCTCCGTGAGCAGAGTGACTTTCCAAGCGCGGTGCCAGAAGGCGTTCTAAGCAGACGATTTCCTCAGTGCAGCTGAGAGAAGGGCAATGTGGAAAACTTCCAGGGCCCGGGGGACTGGCTCGAAAGGCGTGCCTGATGCTGTTGGAGTGCCGAGGAATCGTAGGCGTCCCCTTTCAAAGCGCCGGGGTGGAGCCCTCCGCTCGGCATACACAGTAGGCCCCTCTCTCAAGGGCCTAGGGGCCTGGGTGTGGCACAGCATGCCCACAGGGGCCGGGGGTTTTGGCAGGGAAAAGGGTGCACACCCGAAGCCTCTAGGAGTCCTGAGACGGGCGGCACCGATCAAATAAAAAGCACTACGGTGACTGAGACCTCCGAGAGCTTGCTGTGTGCTCCGTTCCTGCAGGGCGGCTCAAAGGCCTTCTCGAGGCAGGCCCTCAAGGGGCCGTGCCCTGTAGTCCTACAGCCCGACAGGGTGAGCTCCCAACACGGCTCCGGAAGCACCCTGATTAGTCAGAGAACAAGTCCTTCTCGTTCCCGAGCGCTGCCTCCAGTGCCTAGAGGCCCGGCAGAAACGGCGTTATTCGGGTAGCTTCAAGGCAGCAGGAATGGAGCTTTCAAAATGGGAACCCAGGGCTTCTGCCCTCAGAGCCCCGCTTCCAGTCGACAGCGTAGTTCACCTCCTTGTGCTTTCTAGCAAGTGCACAGGGACACTAGCTACGCACCCGCGCCTTCCCTGAATCCACTTTTCTTCACAGGGTGCTCTGCATGGAGCCAACTCCCTCATCCAAGGAAACCTCTAGGTAGGCGCTATCGGGGCTCAGCCTCGACCGGAGGCCTGCCGTGTAAGAGGAAGCACTGTACTTCAGCGGCAGCAGGAGCGCAAGTTGACTTTCTCCCCTAAAAGGATGGTGCCCTCGGCTAAGGTCTCCTAGAAGGCCTGCGAGGCAGGTTCTCTTCCTAAGCGCAGCTCCGACGAGGGCAACGAGGCCGAGTTCCTAGACAAGTAGGACGTGAGGGAAGAGTCTCCCTGTAGCTGTTGCAGGGCTGAGGAAACCTAGCTCTCTCCAGGAGGCGTGCAGTGCGTTGCCCTACCCTGGGCATACGCGGAGTGACTGGGAAGGGCTTCCGGGCCTGGATGCCGCTGAGCAGGCCCGTGGAGCCTGCCGGTAGTCAGGGGTCTTGCAGGGAACAGGGTGCGGACGCGAGGGTCCTGGGTTTCCTGGGCGGCGCACTAACCAAGAAGGAAAGAACAGAGAAGCGCGACGAAGGCCTCTTGGAAAGTGCCGCCTGCGCCCGCTTCAGCAGGGCAATAAAGCGACTTTCCTCGAGGCAAGGGGCTGACGTTGGGTCTCCAGGTAGCTATAGAGCATAGCAGCATGAGCTCCCGAGCGGGCCCTGGACGCGCCCTGTTTTCCGAGAGAGAACTCATTTTCTTCCCAGAGCCCTGCCTACCGCGACGAGAGGCAATCACAAAGGGTGTCTCTCCGTGGAGTGCAATGCCCGACCAAGGGAACTTTCCAAGTGGGAGAGGCGGCCTGTGCCTTCAGGCCCGCATTTCAAGCCAGACAGGCAGTAAACGTAACCTGGCCACAAACCACCCAAGGTACACCGTGGGCCCTCCCCTGAATCCACTTGTTGATGCGGGCTGTTCTGCGTGGAGCAAACGACCTCAACCAAGGCAGGCTCTCTCGTGAGGCCTCTAAGCGTCTGCCTCTTCCCAAAGACCGCAGTGTTGTGTTGCCTGAGGAGCTCAGCTTTAGTTGCCGCTGCAGTGCGAGCTGACTTTCTCCGTGAGCAGAGTGACTTTCCAAGCGCGGTGCCAGAAGGCGTTCTAAGCAGACGATTTCCTCAGTGCAGCTGAGAGAAGGGCAATGTGGAAAACTTCCAGGGCCCGGGGGACTGGCTCGAAAGGCGTGCCTGATGCTGTTGGAGTGCCGAGGAATCGTAGGCGTCCCCTTTCAAAGCGCCGGGGTGGAGCCCTCCGCTCGGCATACACAGTAGGCCCCTCTCTCAAGGGCCTAGGGGCCTGGGTGTGGCACAGCATGCCCACAGGGGCCGGGGGTTTTGGCAGGGAAAAGGGTGCACACCCGAAGCCTCTAGGAGTCCTGAGACGGGCGGCACCGATCAAATAAAAAGCACTACGGTGACTGAGACCTCCGAGAGCTTGCTGTGTGCTCCGTTCCTGCAGGGCGGCTCAAAGGCCTTCTCGAGGCAGGCCCTCAAGGGGCCGTGCCCTGCAGTCCTACAGCCCGACAGGGTGAGCTCCCAACACGGCTCCGGAAGCACCCTGATTAGTCAGAGAACAAGTCCTTCTCGTTCCCGAGCGCTGCCTCCAGTGCCTAGAGGCCCGGCAGAAACGGCGTTATTCGGGTAGCTTCAAGGCAGCAGGAATGGAGCTTTCAAAATGGGAACCCAGGGCTTCTGCCCTCAGAGCCCCGCTTCCAGTCGACAGCGTAGTTCACCTCCTTGTGCTTTCTAGCAAGTGCACAGGGACACTAGCTACGCACCCGCGCCTTCCCTGAATCCACTTTTCTTCACAGGGTGCTCTGCATGGAGCCAACTCCCTCATCCAAGGAAACCTCTAGGTAGGCGCTATCGGGGCTCAGCCTCGACCGGAGGCCTGCCGTGTAAGAGGAAGCACTGTACTTCAGCGGCAGCAGGAGCGCAAGTTGACTTTCTCCCCTAAAAGGATGGTGCCCTCGGCTAAGGTCTCCTAGAAGGCCTGCGAGGCAGGTTCTCTTCCTAAGCGCAGCTCCGACGAGGGCAACGAGGCCGAGTTCCTAGACAAGTAGGACGTGAGGGAAGAGTCTCCCTGTAGCTGTTGCAGGGCTGAGGAAACCTAGCTCTCTCCAGGAGGCGTGCAGTGCGTTGCCCTACCCTGGGCATACGCGGAGTGACTGGGAAGGGCTTCCGGGCCTGGATGCCGCTGAGCAGGCCCGTGGAGCCTGCCGGTAGTCAGGGGTCTTGCAGGGAACAGGGTGCGGACGCGAGGGTCCTGGGTTTCCTGGGCGGCGCACTAACCAAGAAGCAAAGAACAGAGAAGCGCGACGAAGGCCTCTTGGAAAGTGCCGCCTGCGCCCGCTTCAGCAGGGCAATAAAGCGACTTTCCTCGAGGCAAGGGGCTGACGTTGGGTCTCCAGGTAGCTATAGAGCATAGCAGCATGAGCTCCCGAGCGGGCCCTGGACGCGCCCTGTTTTCCGAGAGAGAACTCATTTTCTTCCCAGAGCCCTGCCTACCGCGACGAGAGGCAATCACAAAGGGTGTCTCTCCGTGGAGTGCAATGCCCGACCAAGGGAACTTTCCAAGTGGGAGAGGCGGCCTGTGCCTTCAGGCCCGCATTTCAAGCCAGACAGGCAGTAAACGTAACCTGGCCACAAACCACCCAAGGTACACCGTGGGCCCTCCCCTGAATCCACTTGTTGATGCGGGCTGTTCTGCGTGGAGCAAACGACCTCAACCAAGGCAGGCTCTCTCGTGAGGCCTCTAAGCGTCTGCCTCTTCCCAAAGACCGCAGTGTTGTGTTGCCTGAGGAGCTCAGCTTTAGTTGCCGCTGCAGTGCGAGCTGACTTTCTCCGTGAGCAGAGTGACTTTCCAAGCGCGGTGCCAGAAGGCGTTCTAAGCAGACGATTTCCTCAGTGCAGCTGAGAGAAGGGCAATGTGGAAAACTTCCAGGGCCCGGGGGACTGGCTCGAAAGGCGTGCCTGATGCTGTTGGAGTGCCGAGGAATCGTAGGCGTCCCCTTTCAAAGCGCCGGGGTGGAGCCCTCCGCTCGGCATACACAGTAGGCCCCTCTCTCAAGGGCCTAGGGGCCTGGGTGTGGCACAGCATGCCCACAGGGGCCGGGGGTTTTCGCAGGGAGAAGGGTGCACACCCGAAGCCTCTAGGAGTCCTGAGACGGGCGGCACCGATCAAATAAAAAGCACTACGGTGACTGAGACCTCCGAGAGCTTGCTGTGTGCTCCGTTCCTGCAGGGCGGCTCAAAGGCCTTCTCGAGGCAGGCCCTCAAGGGGCCGTGCCCTGCAGTCCTACAGCCCGACAGGGTGAGCTCCCAACACGGCTCCGGAAGCACCCTGATTAGTCAGAGAACAAGTCCTTCTCGTTCCCGAGCGCTGCCTCCAGTGCCTAGAGGCCCGGCAGAAACGGCGTTATTCGGGTAGCTTCAAGGCAGCAGGAATGGAGCTTTCAAAATGGGAACCCAGGGCTTCTGCCCTCAGAGCCCCGCTTCCAGTCGACAGCGTAGTTCACCTCCTTGTGCTTTCTAGCAAGTGCACAGGGACACTAGCTACGCACCCGCGCCTTCCCTGAATCCACTTTTCTTCACAGGGTGCTCTGCATGGAGCCAACTCCCTCATCCAAGGAAACCTCTAGGTAGGCGCTATCGGGGCTCAGCCTCGACCGGAGGCCTGCCGTGTAAGAGGAAGCACTGTACTTCAGCGGCAGCAGGAGCGCAAGTTGACTTTCTCCCCTAAAAGGATGGTGCCCTCGGCTAAGGTCTCCTAGAAGGCCTGCGAGGCAGGTTCTCTTCCTAAGCGCAGCTCCGACGAGGGCAACGAGGCCGAGTTCCTAGACAAGTAGGACGTGAGGGAAGAGTCTCCCTGTAGCTGTTGCAGGGCTGAGGAAACCTAGCTCTCTCCAGGAGGCGTGCAGTGCGTTGCCCTACCCTGGGCATACGCGGAGTGACTGGGAAGGGCTTCCGGGCCTGGATGCCGCTGAGCAGGCCCGTGGAGCCTGCCGGTAGTCAGGGGTCTTGCAGGGAACGGGGTGCGGACGCGAGGGTCCTGGGTTTCCTGGGCGGCGCACTAACCAAGAAGCAAAGAACAGAGAAGCGCGACGAAGGCCTCTTGGAAAGTGCCGCCTGCGCCCGCTTCAGCAGGGCAATAAAGCGACTTTCCTCGAGGCAAGGGGCTGACGTTGGGTCTCCAGGTAGCTATAGAGCATAGCAGCATGAGCTCCCGAGCGGGCCCTGGACGCGCCCTGTTTTCCGAGAGAGAACTCATTTTCTTCCCAGAGCCCTGCCTACCGCGACGAGAGGCAATCACAAAGGGTGTCTCTCCGTGGAGTGCAATGCCCGACCAAGGGAACTTTCCAAGTGGGAGAGGCGGCCTGTGCCTTCAGGCCCGCATTTCAAGCCAGACAGGCAGTAAACGTAACCTGGCCACAAACCACCCAAGGTACACCGTGGGCCCTCCCCTGAATCCACTTGTTGATGCGGGCTGTTCTGCGTGGAGCAAACGACCTCAACCAAGGCAGGCTCTCTCGTGAGGCCTCTAAGCGTCTGCCTCTTCCCAAAGACCGCAGTGTTGTGTTGCCTGAGGAGCTCAGCTTTAGTTGCCGCTGCAGTGCGAGCTGACTTTCTCCGTGAGCAGAGTGACTTTCCAAGCGCGGTGCCAGAAGGCGTTCTAAGCAGACGATTTCCTCAGTGCAGCTGAGAGAAGGGCAATGTGGAAAACTTCCAGGGCCCGGGGGACTGGCTCGAAAGGCGTGCCTGATGCTGTTGGAGTGCCGAGGAATCGTAGGCGTCCCCTTTCAAAGCGCCGGGGTGGAGCCCTCCGCTCGGCATACACAGTAGGCCCCTCTCTCAAGGGCCTAGGGGCCTGGGTGTGGCACAGCATGCCCACAGGGGCCGGGGGTTTTCGCAGGGAGAAGGGTGCACACCCGAAGCCTCTAGGAGTCCTGAGACGGGCGGCACCGATCAAATAAAAAGCACTACGGTGACTGAGACCTCCGAGAGCTTGCTGTGTGCTCCGTTCCTGCAGGGCGGCTCAAAGGCCTTCTCGAGGCAGGCCCTCAAGGGGCCGTGCCCTGCAGTCCTACAGCCCGACAGGGTGAGCTCCCAACACGGCTCCGGAAGCACCCTGATTAGTCAGAGAACAAGTCCTTCTCGTTCCCGAGCGCTGCCTCCAGTGCCTAGAGGCCCGGCAGAAACGGCGTTATTCGGGTAGCTTCAAGGCAGCAGGAATGGAGCTTTCAAAATGGGAACCCAGGGCTTCTGCCCTCAGAGCCCCGCTTCCAGTCGACAGCGTAGTTCACCTCCTTGTGCTTTCTAGCAAGTGCACAGGGACACTAGCTACGCACCCGCGCCTTCCCTGAATCCACTTTTCTTCACAGGGTGCTCTGCATGGAGCCAACTCCCTCATCCAAGGAAACCTCTAGGTAGGCGCTATCGGGGCTCAGCCTCGACCGGAGGCCTGCCGTGTAAGAGGAAGCACTGTACTTCAGCGGCAGCAGGAGCGCAAGTTGACTTTCTCCCCTAAAAGGATGGTGCCCTCGGCTAAGGTCTCCTAGAAGGCCTGCGAGGCAGGTTCTCTTCCTAAGCGCAGCTCCGACGAGGGCAACGAGGCCGAGTTCCTAGACAAGTAGGACGTGAGGGAAGAGTCTCCCTGTAGCTGTTGCAGGGCTGAGGAAACCTAGCTCTCTCCAGGAGGCGTGCAGTGCGTTGCCCTACCCTGGGCATACGCGGAGTGACTGGGAAGGGCTTCCGGGCCTGGATGCCGCTGAGCAGGCCCGTGGAGCCTGCCGGTAGTCAGGGGTCTTGCAGGGAACAGGGTGCGGACGCGAGGGTCCTGGGTTTCCTGGGCGGCGCACTAACCAAGAAGCAAAGAACAGAGAAGCGCGACGAAGGCCTCTTGGAAAGTGCCGCCTGCGCCCGCTTCAGCAGGGCAATAAAGCGACTTTCCTCGAGGCAAGGGGCTGACGTTGGGTCTCCAGGTAGCTATAGAGCATAGCAGCATGAGCTCCCGAGCGGGCCCTGGACGCGCCCTGTTTTCCGAGAGAGAACTCATTTTCTTCCCAGAGCCCTGCCTACCGCGACGAGAGGCAATCACAAAGGGTGTCTCTCCGTGGAGTGCAATGCCCGACCAAGGGAACTTTCCAAGTGGGAGAGGCGGCCTGTGCCTTCAGGCCCGCATTTCAAGCCAGACAGGCAGTAAACGTAACCTGGCCACAAACCACCCAAGGTACACCGTGGGCCCTCCCCTGAATCCACTTGTTGATGCGGGCTGTTCTGCGTGGAGCAAACGACCTCAACCAAGGCAGGCTCTCTCGTGAGGCCTCTAAGCGTCTGCCTCTTCCCAAAGACCGCAGTGTTGTGTTGCCTGAGGAGCTCAGCTTTAGTTGCCGCTGCAGTGCGAGCTGACTTTCTCCGTGAGCAGAGTGACTTTCCAAGCGCGGTGCCAGAAGGCGTTCTAAGCAGACGATTTCCTCAGTGCAGCTGAGAGAAGGGCAATGTGGAAAACTTCCAGGGCCCGGGGGACTGGCTCGAAAGGCGTGCCTGATGCTGTTGGAGTGCCGAGGAATCGTAGGCGTCCCCTTTCAAAGCGCCGGGGTGGAGCCCTCCGCTCGGCATACACAGTAGGCCCCTCTCTCAAGGGCCTAGGGGCCTGGGTGTGGCACAGCATGCCCACAGGGGCCGGGGGTTTTCGCAGGGAGAAGGGTGCACACCCGAAGCCTCTAGGAGTCCTGAGACGGGCGGCACCGATCAAATAAAAAGCACTACGGTGACTGAGACCTCCGAGAGCTTGCTGTGTGCTCCGTTCCTGCAGGGCGGCTCAAAGGCCTTCTCGAGGCAGGCCCTCAAGGGGCCGTGCCCTGCAGTCCTACAGCCCGACAGGGTGAGCTCCCAACACGGCTCCGGAAGCACCCTGATTAGTCAGAGAACAAGTCCTTCTCGTTCCCGAGCGCTGCCTCCAGTGCCTAGAGGCCCGGCAGAAACGGCGTTATTCGGGTAGCTTCAAGGCAGCAGGAATGGAGCTTTCAAAATGGGAACCCAGGGCTTCTGCCCTCAGAGCCCCGCTTCCAGTCGACAGCGTAGTTCACCTCCTTGTGCTTTCTAGCAAGTGCACAGGGACACTAGCTACGCACCCGCGCCTTCCCTGAATCCACTTTTCTTCACAGGGTGCTCTGCATGGAGCCAACTCCCTCATCCAAGGAAACCTCTAGGTAGGCGCTATCGGGGCTCAGCCTCGACCGGAGGCCTGCCGTGTAAGAGGAAGCACTGTACTTCAGCGGCAGCAGGAGCGCAAGTTGACTTTCTCCCCTAAAAGGATGGTGCCCTCGGCTAAGGTCTCCTAGAAGGCCTGCGAGGCAGGTTCTCTTCCTAAGCGCAGCTCCGACGAGGGCAACGAGGCCGAGTTCCTAGACAAGTAGGACGTGAGGGAAGAGTCTCCCTGTAGCTGTTGCAGGGCTGAGGAAACCTAGCTCTCTCCAGGAGGCGTGCAGTGCGTTGCCCTACCCTGGGCATACGCGGAGTGACTGGGAAGGGCTTCCGGGCCTGGATGCCGCTGAGCAGGCCCGTGGAGCCTGCCGGTAGTCAGGGGTCTTGCAGGGAACGGGGTGCGGACGCGAGGGTCCTGGGTTTCCTGGGCGGCGCACTAACCAAGAAGCAAAGAACAGAGAAGCGCGACGAAGGCCTCTTGGAAAGTGCCGCCTGCGCCCGCTTCAGCAGGGCAATAAAGCGACTTTCCTCGAGGCAAGGGGCTGACGTTGGGTCTCCAGGTAGCTATAGAGCATAGCAGCATGAGCTCCCGAGCGGGCCCTGGACGCGCCCTGTTTTCCGAGAGAGAACTCATTTTCTTCCCAGAGCCCTGCCTACCGCGACGAGAGGCAATCACAAAGGGTGTCTCTCCGTGGAGTGCAATGCCCGACCAAGGGAACTTTCCAAGTGGGAGAGGCGGCCTGTGCCTTCAGGCCCGCATTTCAAGCCAGACAGGCAGTAAACGTAACCTGGCCACAAACCACCCAAGGTACACCGTGGGCCCTCCCCTGAATCCACTTGTTGATGCGGGCTGTTCTGCGTGGAGCAAACGACCTCAACCAAGGCAGGCTCTCTCGTGAGGCCTCTAAGCGTCTGCCTCTTCCCAAAGACCGCAGTGTTGTGTTGCCTGAGGAGCTCAGCTTTAGTTGCCGCTGCAGTGCGAGCTGACTTTCTCCGTGAGCAGAGTGACTTTCCAAGCGCGGTGCCAGAAGGCGTTCTAAGCAGACGATTTCCTCAGTGCAGCTGAGAGAAGGGCAATGTGGAAAACTTCCAGGGCCCGGGGGACTGGCTCGAAAGGCGTGCCTGATGCTGTTGGAGTGCCGAGGAATCGTAGGCGTCCCCTTTCAAAGCGCCGGGGTGGAGCCCTCCGCTCGGCATACACAGTAGGCCCCTCTCTCAAGGGCCTAGGGGCCTGGGTGTGGCACAGCATGCCCACAGGGGCCGGGGGTTTTCGCAGGGAGAAGGGTGCACACCCGAAGCCTCTAGGAGTCCTGAGACGGGCGGCACCGATCAAATAAAAAGCACTACGGTGACTGAGACCTCCGAGAGCTTGCTGTGTGCTCCGTTCCTGCAGGGCGGCTCAAAGGCCTTCTCGAGGCAGGCCCTCAAGGGGCCGTGCCCTGCAGTCCTACAGCCCGACAGGGTGAGCTCCCAACACGGCTCCGGAAGCACCCTGATTAGTCAGAGAACAAGTCCTTCTCGTTCCCGAGCGCTGCCTCCAGTGCCTAGAGGCCCGGCAGAAACGGCGTTATTCGGGTAGCTTCAAGGCAGCAGGAATGGAGCTTTCAAAATGGGAACCCAGGGCTTCTGCCCTCAGAGCCCCGCTTCCAGTCGACAGCGTAGTTCACCTCCTTGTGCTTTCTAGCAAGTGCACAGGGACACTAGCTACGCACCCGCGCCTTCCCTGAATCCACTTTTCTTCACAGGGTGCTCTGCATGGAGCCAACTCCCTCATCCAAGGAAACCTCTAGGTAGGCGCTATCGGGGCTCAGCCTCGACCGGAGGCCTGCCGTGTAAGAGGAAGCACTGTACTTCAGCGGCAGCAGGAGCGCAAGTTGACTTTCTCCCCTAAAAGGATGGTGCCCTCGGCTAAGGTCTCCTAGAAGGCCTGCGAGGCAGGTTCTCTTCCTAAGCGCAGCTCCGACGAGGGCAACGAGGCCGAGTTCCTAGACAAGTAGGACGTGAGGGAAGAGTCTCCCTGTAGCTGTTGCAGGGCTGAGGAAACCTAGCTCTCTCCAGGAGGCGTGCAGTGCGTTGCCCTACCCTGGGCATACGCGGAGTGACTGGGAAGGGCTTCCGGGCCTGGATGCCGCTGAGCAGGCCCGTGGAGCCTGCCGGTAGTCAGGGGTCTTGCAGGGAACGGGGTGCGGACGCGAGGGTCCTGGGTTTCCTGGGCGGCGCACTAACCAAGAAGCAAAGAACAGAGAAGCGCGACGAAGGCCTCTTGGAAAGTGCCGCCTGCGCCCGCTTCAGCAGGGCAATAAAGCGACTTTCCTCGAGGCAAGGGGCTGACGTTGGGTCTCCAGGTAGCTATAGAGCATAGCAGCATGAGCTCCCGAGCGGGCCCTGGACGCGCCCTGTTTTCCGAGAGAGAACTCATTTTCTTCCCAGAGCCCTGCCTACCGCGACGAGAGGCAATCACAAAGGGTGTCTCTCCGTGGAGTGCAATGCCCGACCAAGGGAACTTTCCAAGTGGGAGAGGCGGCCTGTGCCTTCAGGCCCGCATTTCAAGCCAGACAGGCAGTAAACGTAACCTGGCCACAAACCACCCAAGGTACACCGTGGGCCCTCCCCTGAATCCACTTGTTGATGCGGGCTGTTCTGCGTGGAGCAAACGACCTCAACCAAGGCAGGCTCTCTCGTGAGGCCTCTAAGCGTCTGCCTCTTCCCAAAGACCGCAGTGTTGTGTTGCCTGAGGAGCTCAGCTTTAGTTGCCGCTGCAGTGCGAGCTGACTTTCTCCGTGAGCAGAGTGACTTTCCAAGCGCGGTGCCAGAAGGCGTTCTAAGCAGACGATTTCCTCAGTGCAGCTGAGAGAAGGGCAATGTGGAAAACTTCCAGGGCCCGGGGGACTGGCTCGAAAGGCGTGCCTGATGCTGTTGGAGTGCCGAGGAATCGTAGGCGTCCCCTTTCAAAGCGCCGGGGTGGAGCCCTCCGCTCGGCATACACAGTAGGCCCCTCTCTCAAGGGCCTAGGGGCCTGGGTGTGGCACAGCATGCCCACAGGGGCCGGGGGTTTTCGCAGGGAGAAGGGTGCACACCCGAAGCCTCTAGGAGTCCTGAGACGGGCGGCACCGATCAAATAAAAAGCACTACGGTGACTGAGACCTCCGAGAGCTTGCTGTGTGCTCCGTTCCTGCAGGGCGGCTCAAAGGCCTTCTCGAGGCAGGCCCTCAAGGGGCCGTGCCCTGCAGTCCTACAGCCCGACAGGGTGAGCTCCCAACACGGCTCCGGAAGCACCCTGATTAGTCAGAGAACAAGTCCTTCTCGTTCCCGAGCGCTGCCTCCAGTGCCTAGAGGCCCGGCAGAAACGGCGTTATTCGGGTAGCTTCAAGGCAGCAGGAATGGAGCTTTCAAAATGGGAACCCAGGGCTTCTGCCCTCAGAGCCCCGCTTCCAGTCGACAGCGTAGTTCACCTCCTTGTGCTTTCTAGCAAGTGCACAGGGACACTAGCTACGCACCCGCGCCTTCCCTGAATCCACTTTTCTTCACAGGGTGCTCTGCATGGAGCCAACTCCCTCATCCAAGGAAACCTCTAGGTAGGCGCTATCGGGGCTCAGCCTCGACCGGAGGCCTGCCGTGTAAGAGGAAGCACTGTACTTCAGCGGCAGCAGGAGCGCAAGTTGACTTTCTCCCCTAAAAGGATGGTGCCCTCGGCTAAGGTCTCCTAGAAGGCCTGCGAGGCAGGTTCTCTTCCTAAGCGCAGCTCCGACGAGGGCAACGAGGCCGAGTTCCTAGACAAGTAGGACGTGAGGGAAGAGTCTCCCTGTAGCTGTTGCAGGGCTGAGGAAACCTAGCTCTCTCCAGGAGGCGTGCAGTGCGTTGCCCTACCCTGGGCATACGCGGAGTGACTGGGAAGGGCTTCCGGGCCTGGATGCCGCTGAGCAGGCCCGTGGAGCCTGCCGGTAGTCAGGGGTCTTGCAGGGAACAGGGTGCGGACGCGAGGGTCCTGGGTTTCCTGGGCGGCGCACTAACCAAGAAGCAAAGAACAGAGAAGCGCGACGAAGGCCTCTTGGAAAGTGCCGCCTGCGCCCGCTTCAGCAGGGCAATAAAGCGACTTTCCTCGAGGCAAGGGGCTGACGTTGGGTCTCCAGGTAGCTATAGAGCATAGCAGCATGAGCTCCCGAGCGGGCCCTGGACGCGCCCTGTTTTCCGAGAGAGAACTCATTTTCTTCCCAGAGCCCTGCCTACCGCGACGAGAGGCAATCACAAAGGGTGTCTCTCCGTGGAGTGCAATGCCCGACCAAGGGAACTTTCCAAGTGGGAGAGGCGGCCTGTGCCTTCAGGCCCGCATTTCAAGCCAGACAGGCAGTAAACGTAACCTGGCCACAAACCACCCAAGGTACACCGTGGGCCCTCCCCTGAATCCACTTGTTGATGCGGGCTGTTCTGCGTGGAGCAAACGACCTCAACCAAGGCAGGCTCTCTCGTGAGGCCTCTAAGCGTCTGCCTCTTCCCAAAGACCGCAGTGTTGTGTTGCCTGAGGAGCTCAGCTTTAGTTGCCGCTGCAGTGCGAGCTGACTTTCTCCGTGAGCAGAGTGACTTTCCAAGCGCGGTGCCAGAAGGCGTTCTAAGCAGACGATTTCCTCAGTGCAGCTGAGAGAAGGGCAATGTGGAAAACTTCCAGGGCCCGGGGGACTGGCTCGAAAGGCGTGCCTGATGCTGTTGGAGTGCCGAGGAATCGTAGGCGTCCCCTTTCAAAGCGCCGGGGTGGAGCCCTCCGCTCGGCATACACAGTAGGCCCCTCTCTCAAGGGCCTAGGGGCCTGGGTGTGGCACAGCATGCCCACAGGGGCCGGGGGTTTTCGCAGAGAGAAGGGTGCACACCCGAAGCCTCTAGGAGTCCTGAGACGGGCGGCACCGATCAAATAAAAAGCACTACGGTGACTGAGACCTCCGAGAGCTTGCTGTGTGCTCCGTTCCTGCAGGGCGGCTCAAAGGCCTTCTCGAGGCAGGCCCTCAAGGGGCCGTGCCCTGCAGTCCTACAGCCCGACAGGGTGAGCTCCCAACACGGCTCCGGAAGCACCCTGATTAGTCAGAGAACAAGTCCTTCTCGTTCCCGAGCGCTGCCTCCAGTGCCTAGAGGCCCGGCAGAAACGGCGTTATTCGGGTAGCTTCAAGGCAGCAGGAATGGAGCTTTCAAAATGGGAACCCAGGGCTTCTGCCCTCAGAGCCCCGCTTCCAGTCGACAGCGTAGTTCACCTCCTTGTGCTTTCTAGCAAGTGCACAGGGACACTAGCTACGCACCCGCGCCTTCCCTGAATCCACTTTTCTTCACAGGGTGCTCTGCATGGAGCCAACTCCCTCATCCAAGGAAACCTCTAGGTAGGCGCTATCGGGGCTCAGCCTCGACCGGAGGCCTGCCGTGTAAGAGGAAGCACTGTACTTCAGCGGCAGCAGGAGCGCAAGTTGACTTTCTCCCCTAAAAGGATGGTGCCCTCGGCTAAGGTCTCCTAGAAGGCCTGCGAGGCAGGTTCTCTTCCTAAGCGCAGCTCCGACGAGGGCAACGAGGCCGAGTTCCTAGACAAGTAGGACGTGAGGGAAGAGTCTCCCTGTAGCTGTTGCAGGGCTGAGGAAACCTAGCTCTCTCCAGGAGGCGTGCAGTGCGTTGCCCTACCCTGGGCATACGCGGAGTGACTGGGAAGGGCTTCCGGGCCTGGATGCCGCTGAGCAGGCCCGTGGAGCCTGCCGGTAGTCAGGGGTCTTGCAGGGAACGGGGTGCGGACGCGAGGGTCCTGGGTTTCCTGGGCGGCGCACTAACCAAGAAGCAAAGAACAGAGAAGCGCGACGAAGGCCTCTTGGAAAGTGCCGCCTGCGCCCGCTTCAGCAGGGCAATAAAGCGACTTTCCTCGAGGCAAGGGGCTGACGTTGGGTCTCCAGGTAGCTATAGAGCATAGCAGCATGAGCTCCCGAGCGGGCCCTGGACGCGCCCTGTTTTCCGAGAGAGAACTCATTTTCTTCCCAGAGCCCTGCCTACCGCGACGAGAGGCAATCACAAAGGGTGTCTCTCCGTGGAGTGCAATGCCCGACCAAGGGAACTTTCCAAGTGGGAGAGGCGGCCTGTGCCTTCAGGCCCGCATTTCAAGCCAGACAGGCAGTAAACGTAACCTGGCCACAAACCACCCAAGGTACACCGTGGGCCCTCCCCTGAATCCACTTGTTGATGCGGGCTGTTCTGCGTGGAGCAAACGACCTCAACCAAGGCAGGCTCTCTCGTGAGGCCTCTAAGCGTCTGCCTCTTCCCAAAGACCGCAGTGTTGTGTTGCCTGAGGAGCTCAGCTTTAGTTGCCGCTGCAGTGCGAGCTGACTTTCTCCGTGAGCAGAGTGACTTTCCAAGCGCGGTGCCAGAAGGCGTTCTAAGCAGACGATTTCCTCAGTGCAGCTGAGAGAAGGGCAATGTGGAAAACTTCCAGGGCCCGGGGGACTGGCTCGAAAGGCGTGCCTGATGCTGTTGGAGTGCCGAGGAATCGTAGGCGTCCCCTTTCAAAGCGCCGGGGTGGAGCCCTCCGCTCGGCATACACAGTAGGCCCCTCTCTCAAGGGCCTAGGGGCCTGGGTGTGGCACAGCATGCCCACAGGGGCCGGGGGTTTTCGCAGGGAGAAGGGTGCACACCCGAAGCCTCTAGGAGTCCTGAGACGGGCGGCACCGATCAAATAAAAAGCACTACGGTGACTGAGACCTCCGAGAGCTTGCTGTGTGCTCCGTTCCTGCAGGGCGGCTCAAAGGCCTTCTCGAGGCAGGCCCTCAAGGGGCCGTGCCCTGCAGTCCTACAGCCCGACAGGGTGAGCTCCCAACACGGCTCCGGAAGCACCCTGATTAGTCAGAGAACAAGTCCTTCTCGTTCCCGAGCGCTGCCTCCAGTGCCTAGAGGCCCGGCAGAAACGGCGTTATTCGGGTAGCTTCAAGGCAGCAGGAATGGAGCTTTCAAAATGGGAACCCAGGGCTTCTGCCCTCAGAGCCCCGCTTCCAGTCGACAGCGTAGTTCACCTCCTTGTGCTTTCTAGCAAGTGCACAGGGACACTAGCTACGCACCCGCGCCTTCCCTGAATCCACTTTTCTTCACAGGGTGCTCTGCATGGAGCCAACTCCCTCATCCAAGGAAACCTCTAGGTAGGCGCTATCGGGGCTCAGCCTCGACCGGAGGCCTGCCGTGTAAGAGGAAGCACTGTACTTCAGCGGCAGCAGGAGCGCAAGTTGACTTTCTCCCCTAAAAGGATGGTGCCCTCGGCTAAGGTCTCCTAGAAGGCCTGCGAGGCAGGTTCTCTTCCTAAGCGCAGCTCCGACGAGGGCAACGAGGCCGAGTTCCTAGACAAGTAGGACGTGAGGGAAGAGTCTCCCTGTAGCTGTTGCAGGGCTGAGGAAACCTAGCTCTCTCCAGGAGGCGTGCAGTGCGTTGCCCTACCCTGGGCATACGCGGAGTGACTGGGAAGGGCTTCCGGGCCTGGATGCCGCTGAGCAGGCCCGTGGAGCCTGCCGGTAGTCAGGGGTCTTGCAGGGAACGGGGTGCGGACGCGAGGGTCCTGGGTTTCCTGGGCGGCGCACTAACCAAGAAGCAAAGAACAGAGAAGCGCGACGAAGGCCTCTTGGAAAGTGCCGCCTGCGCCCGCTTCAGCAAGCAGGGCAATAAAGCGACTTTCCTCGAGGCAAGGGGCTGACGTTGGGTCTCCAGGTAGCTATAGAGCATAGCAGCATGAGCTCCCGAGCGGGCCCTGGACGCGCCCTGTTTTCCGAGAGAGAACTCATTTTCTTCCCAGAGCCCTGCCTACCGCGACGAGAGGCAATCACAAAGGGTGTCTCTCCGTGGAGTGCAATGCCCGACCAAGGGAACTTTCCAAGTGGGAGAGGCGGCCTGTGCCTTCAGGCCCGCATTTCAAGCCAGACAGGCAGTAAACGTAACCTGGCCACAAACCACCCAAGGTACACCGTGGGCCCTCCCCTGAATCCACTTGTTGATGCGGGCTGTTCTGCGTGGAGCAAACGACCTCAACCAAGGCAGGCTCTCTCGTGAGGCCTCTAAGCGTCTGCCTCTTCCCAAAGACCGCAGTGTTGTGTTGCCTGAGGAGCTCAGCTTTAGTTGCCGCTGCAGTGCGAGCTGACTTTCTCCGTGAGCAGAGTGACTTTCCAAGCGCGGTGCCAGAAGGCGTTCTAAGCAGACGATTTCCTCAGTGCAGCTGAGAGAAGGGCAATGTGGAAAACTTCCAGGGCCCGGGGGACTGGCTCGAAAGGCGTGCCTGATGCTGTTGGAGTGCCGAGGAATCGTAGGCGTCCCCTTTCAAAGCGCCGGGGTGGAGCCCTCCGCTCGGCATACACAGTAGGCCCCTCTCTCAAGGGCCTAGGGGCCTGGGTGTGGCACAGCATGCCCACAGGGGCCGGGGGTTTTCGCAGGGAGAAGGGTGCACACCCGAAGCCTCTAGGAGTCCTGAGACGGGCGGCACCGATCAAATAAAAAGCACTACGGTGACTGAGACCTCCGAGAGCTTGCTGTGTGCTCCGTTCCTGCAGGGCGGCTCAAAGGCCTTCTCGAGGCAGGCCCTCAAGGGGCCG
>NW_027671832.1:0-23184 GCF_964165515.1 Mesoplodon bidens
AGGGACTTCATGTCCAGATGGTGGTTGTCGGTCAGTGGACACAGCAAGCGTCTGCTGTTGTAGAAAGAATTTGGAGGAAATGTGCGAGAATGAAGGGCAACAGCAGAGTTTGGTGTATGAGTCAGGGTTATTTGCTTGTATTGACACGAGCGTGAGTGCTGAGGGTGTTATGTAGAGCTTTAAATTTTGGCTGTGCGTGAATTCTGTCTCTGCGTTTATCTGTGGCCACTATCAACTGATGATGTGTGATAAGAATGTTTACAATTTATATACTGGAAAGGACACTAAGAGGTTTTTTTTTTTTAAAGTTATTTTACTCCATGGTTTTTCCCCTCAGTTACATGGAATATGGTGCATCATATTGTTATAAATGGTGTTGTTGAAGATCACTGAACCTTGTGCTCCGGCACTATTCCTGTTCTCTGCAACCTTTGGAAACCCTTTTCTGCAGACGGTTGGCAACATGCATCCCACTACCAGATACCAGAACATGAGCTGACACGTGTGAGGTTCTCTCTCTAAGTAAAAATATCTTAAAGACTCTAAATGGGAATTGAGACTTTTTAATATCTTCTGCATTTTTCTACTTTAAATATCAGATAAGGGAAACAGATATGAAAAGGAAAGAGGAAGGAGGATCAGAAGGGGCTTTCTTGCTGCAAAGGAGACTGTGGGTTCAGTTTAAAGCAGCTCCACATAAACAGAAGGATTGAAGGTGGGGGGGATCCACGTGGGGTGGAGGGACCAGACAGCAGAGCCTGGGCTGAAGTGGATTTTGTTTCATTCTGAGAGGGCATTGTAAACTGTGCATCAGCAGAAGATGACAAAGGAAAGGCCATGCTTTAAAGCAAAGTATCCATCGTCTTTAAGTGAGCAGCTGCATACTCAGAGATAAGGAAGCTGTGTAGAAGACAGATTTTTTTCCTTCTGTGAGAGGCAGGAGTGTGAGTCCTGGCCTGGCTATGGGTTAATAATCTGGTGGTGATGTTCCCATGAAGATGCCCCGTTCCTTGCCGTTGCTGTTTGTGATGGATTCTGATTTGGGAATATCCATGCTTCCTGCCAGAGGACTGGGCTGGCTGTGGGCAGGTGGGCAGAGAGGGTGGCTTGGAGTCCGGAGAACTGCCTTTGGATTCCAGCTCCACCATGTGGCTTGGACAAGTCGCCGAGTCCCTGTCTACACGGACATGGTGAGACCCGGACATGGTGGGGACTCCAAGGTATGGTGGTTTCTTCTGAGTAAAGAAATGGAACAGTGTCTCTCTGTTGCCTTAGGCAGTAGGAGCAGGTCACTCCTAACTTCTGTCTTGGCTTTTGCAGTTGTCCCCGACCCCTTCTCTGTGGCGCCAGGCTACCTTGGCAGGTCCCTCTGGCTGCCCGTCTCCCCAGCCCCCGCAGCTGTTTCTTCTGTGCCTCCGTTTATGGTGTAGTCACATCTCACTTCAGGCACGGTCACTTTCCATTTGCTTTTATCTTGGTGGCCGGTTCTCTCTTCTGATTACCCATCTCTGGGGAGCACCTTGTGTGTCCCTGGGAGGCGAGCACAGCAGCTACCACTCGGCTGTCTGGGTGTCGTGGCGGCTCCCAGAAGTGCTGTGACTGGTCCCGGTCATCCTCCTTATCAGCTGATCACACAGCGACCTGTGGGCCCAGGAGCTGGCTGTCCGCTGGTGCTTCCTGCAGGTACAGTTACACACCCTGACGGCTGCAATCTGAACCCTGTTGCTAGGCATGGTGTTATTTAACTAAACTGTGGTCACTGACGTTTCTTCACATCTCAACTGTGTAAAGCAAGGGCAGCCTTTCGGTGTCCGTGTGCAAGAGAGTCACTCGTGTACCTGCCATGAATGATGTTGCTGGGATGCAGGGATAGACAGTTGTGAAGTGTTTTCCCTAGGGCCTGTGCCAGTTTACACTCACCCACGGTGAGTTCCTTCTGTGCCTCGCCAGCACCGTGAGACTCTGATTTTGTCAGGCTGTCGAGGGTGAAAGAACGACTCACTGCAGCTCTAATTGGCATCTACCTGCTGTGTTTATTGGTTCTGGTTTTTCTTATGTGAAATGCCTCTTCAGGGGTTTTTTGCCCATTTTCTTGTGGGTTGTTTGGGTCAAGATCTGTGAAGAGTCTGAGTTCTATTGTAGTCACCAGTTTTAGGGATGACTAAAGGGATGGCAGAAGACCCCAGACTCCTGGGTTAGAGACTTTATTGCTCATAGAACAAAGAGTGTGAACCTTGGCAGAGTCTCAAGTTTTCTTCGTCTGGGACCCCTGGGGGTGACCACTGTTCACTAAGTTCAGGGACAAATTATTTCCACTTTTCTAGTTGTATGACTCCCCTTGTAGGATGCATGTAAATAATGGACCGGTTACTCCTCCAAGAAGCCCCCTGTGTAACCCAGGGAAGCTTCATCTTGGAGAGAACCTGCAGTGACCTGAGGGTTACAGGATCTACTGCTGGTGTTTCCTTGGGCATTCTGAGGTCTCCTACAGCCACCTCTAAGGAGCAGGTGACAGTTTTGGGGAGGGTGGCAAGAAACACAGTCCTGGAGGCACATGAGGGGCCCCTGGAAAGAAAGTGGTGTTTACACTTGTTGGGCAGTTTTTCTCTCCAGCTGTTTTTAAGGTCTTCATATATGATACTCTGTTCTCCCTATAGTACATCTGCATAGATTTCTTTTCCTCTACCTCCTCCTCTTCCTCCACTCCTGCCCTCTCCAGCCCCCACACCTTCACCTTCTTTTCCTCCATGTTTTGTGAGATTCCCAAATCTGTGGACTGATGTCTTTCAACAGTTCTGGAAAATCCTCAGCTTCTGCCTCCCCACGTACTGTCCCTGCCTTGTTCTTTCTTGTTTCCTGTGATTTGCTGTTATTCCTTCTGACTCTGTCCTCCATGGCTCATCCTCTTCTGTGTTTTTCATTTTTGTTTTCTGTGCTTCATTCTGGATAATGTCTTCTAGTTACTCCTGAGCTGTGTCAATATATTACTAAATCCATCCAATAAATTTTTGTTTAATTTATTATATTTTTCATTTTAGAAGGTTGTCTTTGGTTCTTTTTCAAATTGGGTTGGTCATTTTTGTTTTGTTTTGTTTTGTTTTGTTTTCTTTTTTTTCTTTTGGATTGGTCATTTTTAAAAAGTGTGTCTTGCTCCTTATACAGAGTTTCCAATCCCTTCTTTTTAACACATTAATTTTACCTTCTGGATCTGATACTTTTCATTTCTGAAGTCTTTGTGGGTCTTATTCAGCTTCATGCTTCTGCTGGCTATCATTCATGGAGCTTTGTTTCTTGTTTGTTATGTGATTTTTTTTTTAATGTGAGCTTATATTTCTTAGAACTGTATCTATGGGAATTCCTGAGGCGTAGGCTGAAGGTGGGTTCTTCCAGGGGCTACGTGCATCTGTATCCTCCAGATACTTTGGTGCACCCTCACTCAGCTTCGAATCGTACCGTTTTTTCATTTTCATGAGCTCCAAGTTATTGTAAGGGTATTTTATAAACAAGTATTCTTGTGCAAAATAGATATCTGGAATCTACTAGGTAAAATGAAACCTGCTAGCAACAGGTGATGAATACATGGGAACAGAGTAGGAAGGGTGTGTGAGTTTGAAAACAAAGAATAGTCCTTAACTGTAAGTATCCTCTAAAGGCCCTATAGTTTACCAGTTCTTTCTGAAAATACACTTATTAGGAGCTTGGGCAATGAAGTAAGCTACTAATAATCCCTCAGAGGAATTCAAGAGGATGAGTCCAGGTTTCTTAATCATTCAGTTGGAGGCAGCTTTCCAAGTCTGCTAACTACTGTCTTCCAGTGTCAGTGGAAAGCGGCCCAGTTGGGTTTCTCTGGTGACGAGAAGCATGAGCTGGACTAGTGGTGGGGACAGAGTGGCAGTCAGCACCTCAGTAGTTCCTGTCTGGGTTTTCCTGAGCTGTGTCCCACCAGCCTTTAGTGCTGTTTGCTGACGTGTTAATAGGTTTCTCCTGACAAAGGAAGCGCCATATTCACACAAGGTGGGGACAGTGGGAATGCACCCAGCTACTCAGGAATGCCACCTGGGAAGTGCTTAGGGGTGGCTATTCTTGTTTTTGTATAAGCATATTTATCTTTTTTCATAAATGATACACTGTATATAGTGTTCTACAGCTTTTTAAAAATTGAGGCATAGTTGAGTTATAATATTATATGTTTCAGGTGTACAATATAGTGATTCACAATTTTTAAAGGTTGTACTCCATTTATTATAAAATATTGGCTGTATTTCCTGTGCTGTACAATATATCCTTGTAGCTCATTTTATACTTAGTATAAAATATTGGGTGCCTTAATCTAGGGGTGCCTGTTCTTTAGGACAGCAACTGAAAAATGCACTCACATAGAGCTTTACATGAGACTAAGAAGACAGTAATTTGTCAAAAAACAGAGAAGATGTTGCTGATGGAGAATACGCCTGCCGGCGGGGTGTGTCTACAGGGTCTCACTGGAGCCAGACTTGGGACGAGTGTCCTGCACTTGTGCCCTCCCCTCCTGGCATCCTTTTCTTACTCCCCTCATGTGCCTGTGATGGATCTGGATCCATGCTCTCCACGCAGGACTGACCCTTATCCTCAGGTTCTGCTTTTGTATCAATAGATTCCAGTGTGTCTGCGGTAACTAGATAGCAAGAGTGTGTGTGTGTGTGTGTGTGTGTGTGTATGTATGTATGTGTATGTATGTGTGTGTGTGTGTTCTCTGAACCTCCTCAACGGAGCTGTTCTGTGTCTTAACTATGAATCCTTGTTTGGGAGATTGGTTGGGAAGATGGATTCTCGTCTTGTGAAACACACTTACACCAGTGGGAGACATTCCGCAGCCTTGAGGGCTTTGGCTCCTGCTCTCGTCAAAAGTGGGAGGTGCTAAACCAGACCAGGAGATGGCAGGTGCCCGCTAGTGCCTCTCTCCATCTCCTCCGTGAGTCCTGTGCTGGGCCTCCTGCCAGGGGCATGAACGGGGTGGTGGGACCAGAGTCACCAGGACACAGTCACCCTTGGTCACTGCTCTGGTGTATGGTGAGTGGGCGGGGGGCAGGGGTGGCCTCTGGTCTGGGGCTGTCCTTGCCCCGGGGTCCACAGCAGTGAACACACCACCAGGAGTCATCTGCGTTACCTCAGCCCTGTTGCTTACTTGCTCAGTGTTTTGGACTTTTGAAAATACCTTAAATATGGGAGATAACTTAGGACAAGAATGAGAACTGTGGAAAAATTAAATTATAAAATAGTAACAGTCATTCCTGGAGCTGTAATTTGAAATTGCATAGCCATCCTGCTTTCTCTAAGGCTGGCGAGGAAACCTCTCCCACCCGGGGCTTCGTTTCTATGGGCCGTGCCCTGGCCTCCTGTCCCTCCTTCATGGGGTCACAGGCAGTGACTCCCCTGAAGCCCTGCTTGCTCCTGGCTCTTTCAACACACCAGCAAATGTTACCTATTGATTATGTTGGCTTATATCATTTTTTCCTAAAGCAGGGGAAAAAAGAAGATATTTCTGATCTGGTTCTTTTGTTTGAAGTAAGAAATGCTTCCATTTTCCTGTCTAATCTACTCTTTAGCACTGGTGGCACCAGGCTGAGTTCTTGCTCCCTGGATAAACTTGTTTGATGGCCGTGCTGTGACACAGAATGAACGGGCCTCTGATGCCACTGCCCAGGCAGCCCCTTGAGATGGAACATTATCCACAAATGGGTCTAGACAATCTTCTACAACAGACTAGTTTTTTATATTTGTGTAGATGATACTGCACTTAACAGCATGTGTGTAAACATCCTATTTTCCCAGATACTTGGAGGGCCAGTCCTCATGTTTGCACTGGGTGGTCCTGAGGGCTGAATTCCAGTTAAGAAATTACTGTGCAGATGAGATGTGTGTTCTGAGGTGCTGGGGAGCAGGGCACCTGCTGGAAATACTCACCGGTCCTTGTCTACGTCATTCAGGTGGAAGCTTGCCCACAGCAGAAAGGGGCCAGTGATGTGACATCAGCCACAAAGCCATATCCTGCATGTTTAGACCTGTCTTCTTTATCTGGGCCAAAGGTAGCTTTACTTCTTTGAATGAGCCCAAGTTCATAAAAACCCAGCAGTGAATTCTAGGGTGCTTTTGGTTTTAATTTTGGTTTTGGAATTTTAGTAAGAAACTCACTACAAACCTTTTTTGTAAATAATATTTTACAATATTATCTTAAATATATAAGGTATAGAACTATGTGTTTAATACATTTATTAGGTGTTTAAAGTTCAGAAGCATGAAGAAAACTAAACGTCTTCTAAACCCACTGCTTGGGTGGAGGATTGGACTCAGATCTTCATCTGGTTTCTCCACCTTCCTGCTCAGATGGAGCATCCCCTGCCTCTTCATTTTCAGGCAGTAAACAGGACCTTGGTCACAGTCACAACCAGTGGTTGAAAGCTATACCCGTCCCCTGCCCCTCCCCCCCGGCTGGTGTGTGTGTGTGTGTGTGTGTGTGTGAGTGTGAGAGAGAGAGAGAGAGAGAGAGAGAGAGAGAGAGAGAGAGAGAGTGTGTGAGAGTTGGGGGCGGTGGAGGGGGGCATCTATCCTTCCACCCCCTGCCCACGTCCTGAGCACATGGTGAGGCGGTGGGGGGGGCGGGGGGCGGAAATGCCCTGCTTGCCTGGTGAGGCCCTAGGATGGATTGCAAGTTGCACTCTTTGGGTCTCTGTGTGTTTATAGCTGACTCTTTTGTGTGCTTTCATGGTATGTGAGGCAGATTTCTGAGATGGTCCCCAACATTCCTGCCTCTCCCCTGAGTGTGGGTGGGGGCTGAGACCGTGACAGGATTGTCACTCCCGTGATTGGGTTATAGTAGTTGGCAGATGTGAGGAAGGTCCTGTCTGGGCCTGGTCTCATCAGATGAGTCCTTAAAAGAGACAAGAAGCAACTTGAAGAAGTGAGAGGAGTGAGGACCTTAGTCCTGTGACAGCTGGGAGCCAGCTTTTGCCACTAGTGTGGAAGAGTGTGGAAGGGGGTCCTGAGTTCCAGCCGAGAGGTGGCCTCAGAGACCCTGAGCAGAGGGCTGGCCTGCAGCACCGTGAGTTGAGAGCTAAGCACCGTGTTTGTGGAGACTGGTTGTGCAGCAGTGGGAAGTCACCCCGCTGCTTCTGCAGGCCCCGCTGGGAGCCTTCTCCTGCCCTTCCTTGGTGTGGCCACACCCCGGCTGTTTGGATAACCCCCCTGCAAGTGGACTCTTTCTATCGGGATCCCATTGCTTTTCCGGTTGGACTGTTTGGGGAGCATTTAATCCCTCGTGACCCTCGTCCTTTGCTTTGGCAGATTAGGAAACCCTCTGCCCCATCCCAGGCAGCAGGAGCAGCTGTTTTCCTTCCCTGCCTCCAAAGCAGCCAGTCAGCCCGTTCCTCTGTCTCTAGATTTCTCGGGTGGGAACCAGGCAGCAGTCCACTGAGCCTCCCTGGCCTGTTGGAAACTTTCTGGATGGTCCCCTGAGCCTGTGCCCTGGCAGGGGTCCTAGTGAGGCGCACGGCACACGTTCTCCAGAGGAATTTCTCTTCACGGAGTTCTTCCAGAGTCAGGGCCCCTGGATCAGTCTGGACCCGGCGCCCCCTCCTCTTCCCCTTCAAGCACCAGAGAAAGCCTTCCCAGTCGATGCTGTGGCCCTTCCGTGCTTCGGTGCAGGTCGGCGTTGAAGGCTTTTGCAGCTGTCTGGTGCTGATTGTTTATTTTTAATTTATGCTTTCCTTTGAAAATACACACTTGATCTGTACCCTCACTTTGACATATTATTGCATCTTGATGCTTCATTCAAAACTTCCAATTTCACATCCTGTCATACTTGTTTAATTTTTTTTGAAAACTAATACAAGTTTCTTGATGTTTCTAAAAAAATGAAACCAGTTAAATAGAGGCATATCTTCTGATTCGTATTTTAGCAGAGTGGTTACTCCTGTTTGTCAGTAGAGTCTGAAGTAGGCTGGCCCTGACTTGCTGAGTCGTCTTAGTGCTAGAAAGGGAAGCTTCTGTCTTCCAGCATCAGCATCACTTAGCTGGTACCTCAGTGATACCACGTAGCAAACGACTCCAGAAACCCTGGGGCTGGGGCTCATAAAAAAATGATCATTTACTATCACTCAGTCACCAACACCCCCTCACCTCCGTCTTCACTGCAAGTCCTGCTCATTCCAGCAGGAGCAGTGGCGTGGGATCTGGGGAGCACCTCACCGGGGGCTGCTGATTGATGCAGGACCTCTGTGGTTGAGGCCCTTCACTCTTTAAGTCACAACTAAGCCCATGATTTTATGCTCAGCTTCTGAAGCTTTAAGTGTGACTTGATCTTCTTGATGTTAAAGAGAATTAAAATGACAGTTAAGTTGGCTTGTGTCACTCTCCACCCTGCACCAGTTCTAAATTAAGGCTGCCCTAGTTACAGCTGCTTTTCCTCCCGTCACTTGAGTGTCAGTTTGAGAGGATGAGTGTGCCTGGTTTACATGGGTGCATGCTCGTGGCAAGCATGGACACACCGGTGCTCAGGTGCACTGAGCTGTGTTCCTCTGGAAAACAGTGTATGGTGGTGGAGAGAGAGTGCTTTGGGAGTTGGCAGACCTGACTTCTTATTTTTGTCCCTTTCAGCAAGTGACTTAACATCCAAGAGTGTTCGTGTCCCTGTCTGTAAAATGGAGACATGAACATCAGCGTTTTGTTTTGCTGGATGATGAAGGGTGTAGTGTTCAGTCAGCCCTTGGAGTCTCCCATTGAAATCTCAAATTTTAAACACTTTAGAAGGTCTGCCTTTGAGATCATCCCAGTAATCCTGGACAGCTGGAACACTAGCCAGTCAGGGTCCCCAGGCAAACATATTCCCATAAACTCGACTGGTCGTAGAGAAATGTTACCAACACCATTGGAAGTTAACGGGCTAAAGAAGCATGAAAGGGCTAAAGAAGCATGCCTTACTCCATGGCATTGGAGTAAGGACATTTGTCCAAGGAATTAAACAGTCAGGCAACCAGATGACCTTGATAACTAGTCTGATCTCACCCCCAGATTTTGATGCTTATCGCATCGAATGTGGTTTTGTGTTTGTGGAGAAGACTCAGCCGCTGGCAGACTTGGCAGAAGCAGAAGAGAGGCATGTTCATCGGTGTAATAGCTTTAATAGCAGGAGTGCTTGTAAAACATTTTGGATTCCTAGCCCCTAGGGCATAGCCCTCTTTGCGCCTGGGTTCCTACCATGCAGTGGCACACTCGGCCCTGGGCTCCAAAGCCAGGGCCAGTGGGTCCCATCCTGGGTGGGGGTGGTAGAAGGAGCCCTTGGTCAGGAGCTCAGAGTCCCCCTGTCAGATCTGCTGGCTGGAAAGCAAAACAAAACAGCGAAATAGAAGTGAGCTTCACTTGGCCAAAATAGTATGCATCGTGTTTTTCTTGGTTTTGGTTAATAACAGCTATTAATTCATCCATTGTTTCCATTAATTCATCCATCATGTTTTCTGAGCAACTACTGTGTGTCAAAGGTTAAGGGATAAGCTGGTGAACAAGGGCCCCTCTAATGCTCTTTGTTCTAGTTATGGGCTCAGGTTTAGTATCAGCCAGAGGAGCCTCTGTCTGAATGAACTTGTGTGCATTAATCTGCATAGAGGGATATTTTTTTCTTTTACCAAAATTGATTTGTCAGAGTGATAATCCATTCATTTTGATACATTTTTGGTCCCCAGCTGTTTTCAAACATTTGATTGCTTAACTCTCCATGATTTCTTTGAAAGAGTAAGTAAGGAAGGGAAGATAAAATAATTAGTAGATTTGGGGATTGTGGAACATCTCAAGGAGAAAAGGCTTAATGGGAAAGAAAGTAGAAACAGCATTAAGGATTTACATTTAGCTTATGATCTCAATTTTTCACATTTTTTGCACAAGCTAGAGCATTTCCCCACTATGCCTAGCAAGGTTTTAAATATCTGGCTTTAATTTGAATATTGATTTTATTTATGGGTGGTACCCCCAGTTGCCCATGACCATTGATAATTTGGAAGTGATTGTGCTCTGATCCTTACCATAAAGTAGTATTCCATGTATCTGAATTTATGTAATAGAGGCTTAAAAATGTCTATGTCTATAGCTGGAAGGAAGGAGGGAGGGAGGGAGGGAGGGATGGGTAGGCTTTTTTTGAATTGAGTTTAATGACTTGCCTCAATAGGTGAATGATGTTCTATATTGGGGATTCAAGGGACTTCTCAGTTTCTCTCTTGAACATAATGTGTCTTTCCCTGAATTGAGGGAAGTCTAAGGAAACTTGCACAGCTCTCTTACTTGACAAGAGGCAAAATGGAATGATGCTGTAAAAACTGTATGAAACACAGTAATTTAAAATGCAGGGGTTTTTTTGTTTTTTGTTTTTTGCGGCACGTGGGCCTCTCACTGTTGTGGCCTCTCCTGCTGCGGAGCACAGGCTCCGGACCCGGAGGCTCAGCAGCCATGGCCCAAGGGCCCAGCCACTCCGCGGCATGTGGAATCCTCCCGGACCGGGGCACGAACCTGTGTCCCCTGCATCGGCAGGCGGACTCCCAACCACTGCGCCACCAGGGAAGCCCTAAAATGCAGTTTTAAGGTGCATTTAGTTTGAGTGGTCCGTGAAGCTGTTGGGTTCCTGTTTGTGTTTGTGTTTAGTTCCCTGGAGTAACTTCAGATGTGTCTCCTGGATGTCCAGCTGCCTTCCTCCTTGTACTTCCTGTGGATTGTTAGGACCAGCCATTTCCTTCTGGTTTCTGCCACTGAAACTCTTGGCGGTTTTATACTTTGCTGCCTTCTTTAGTTTTTATAGATGATTATTTCAAGGTAGTTCTTACCTGCACTCCCCTGTAACTCTCTCTCTTTCTCTTTAATGTAGCATCCTCATGAATATATCAACACTTTTTAAAATCAAAGGGTAGGGCTTCCCTGGTGGCGCAGTGGTTGAGAGTCCGCCTGCCGATGCAGGGGACACGGGTTCGTGCCCCGGTCTGGGAAGATCCCACATGCTGCGGAGCGGCTGGGCCCGTGAGCCGTGGCCGCTGGGCCTGCGCATCCGGAGCCTGTGCTTCGCAACGGGAGAGGCCACAACAGTGAGAGGCCCGCGTACAGCACAAAAAAACAAAAACAAACAAACAAACAAAATCAAAGGGTAGTTGGCTCACTGCAAGTCTGGGTATGTTTGGTATTTGGGCTTCCTGGTGATGCTCCACATGTGTCAAATTTATTTTCAGAAAGCTGGTTAAATTTTTAATGGGACCCATAGTTAAATCACCCTGTAAACAGAAACTGTTTATCTTTTTTGTAAAGAGGAATGTTATTTACTTTTTTAGCCTAAATAAATGAGAAGGTTTGCTTATATTCCTTTGCAGTTTGAAGGAAAATACCTTGAAATAGGGAAGACTTCAAGAAAGAGGACTAGAAAGTTTTATAATCTCTCTTGAAGAACAGCAGAAATGCTCCAGCAGCACCTCTGATGGTTGAGGCTGGAGTCGATCCCTGTCTCTGCTTGGCTGCTCCACATGGGTCCAGTCGAGCCGAGGGGGAGGTGGGGCAGCTGGAGGCATGGCTCGCTCTCTCCGTGGAGGCGTCAGGCCTGCTGGATCCTCATCTCTTTTAGTTACATGTTAGTTGGCTCCTTTAAAGGGAGGAAGGGTAGGCAGAGAGACAGACATAAAAGCCTCTGGTTAGTGTTGAGAAGCCACCCTGTCCACTGAACACTCCGGAGACCCCCAGAGGGTTACTTCCTTTGCCCTTGACCGTGGAGACTGTCACTGACTGAGCAGATGGGTTTTTAACCACAGTGGTCACTGGGCCAGTCAACACATATGTGTTTATGTTTGCTCTCTGCCTTTGTACTCACTTCTTCCCCTGGCCCCAGGCCACTTCTGATCTGCTCTCTGTCACTCTCTTTTTTCCTTTTCTAGAATATAATATAAATAGAAGCATACATTATGTCATTCTTCTGGTTTTACTGCTTACATTTAGTATGACATTTTGAGATTCATCCATGTGATGGTGTGTATCAATGTTTGTTCCTTTTTATTGCTGAGTAGTGTTCCATGGTACAACTATGCTATAATTTATCCCTTCATCAGTTGATGTTTCCAGTTTGGGGCTATTATGAATAACGCTTCTATAAATATTCACACAGAAGTTTTGTGTGGACATATATTTTCATTTCTTTTTGGTAAATACCCAAGAGTTGACTGGCCAGGTCCTATGGTAAGTATATGTTTAAGTATATGTTTTTAAAAAAAGGTAATGCCGTACTGGTTTTCAAAGTGGCATCCCATCCAGCAATGAGGGAGAGTTCCAGTTGCTCCACACTCTAACACTTGACATGGTTAGTCTTTTTACTGTTAGTCATTTTGGTGGTTGTGTAATACATCAAGCTGTTTTGGTACACATTTCCCTGATTGAGCATTTCTGATGTTGAGCATCTCTTCATGAGTTTATTGGTTATTTCTGTATTTACTTTTGTGACGTGTCTGTTAAAATCTTTTGTTCATTTTTATTTGGGTTGTTTGCTTTTTTATTGATTTGTAAGACATCTGTATATACTCTGTATATAAGCTTTTGTCAAAAATATATTTTGCAAATAGTCTCTCCTAGGCTGTGGCTTGGCTTTTTGTTTTCTTAGCTGTGTTTCAAAGAGCAAAGTTTAATTTTTATGAAGTCCATTTTATAATTTTTAAAATACAGGTTGTAGTTTTTGTGGCTTATATAAGAAATATTTGCCTAACCTAACGTCACAAAGGTTCTCTTATGTATTTTCTTCTATAAGTTTAATAGTCTTGGCTCTTGTGTTTAGTTCTGTGATCCCTATTCAGTTAATCTGTGTGTGTGGTGTAAGAGTCAAGTTCACTTTTATCCATACATTTCCATTTGGTGAAGAGTCTGTCTTTGCCCCATTGAAAAACCATGGCACCTTTATTGAAGCTCAATAGGCCATATAAGGATGGGTCTTTTTTGGGACACGCTATTCTGTTCCATTGATCTGTATATCTATTCTGACACTAAATACACTTTCTTGACTACTGCAGCTTTATAAGGCCTCTTGAAATTAGGTAGTACAAGTCCCCCAACCTTATCCTTTTTCACCATGCTTTTGGCTTTAGGTCCTTTTCCTTTCCATATAAATTTTCAACTTAGTTTGTCAGTCTGTTTGGAAAAGCATTCTAGGATTTTAATTGTAATTGACTGAATTTAAATATTAATTGGGGAAGAATTGCTATCTTAATAATATTGAATCTTCCGTCTGTTAGCATTGTATATCTCTCCATATTATGAGGTCTACTTTGATTTTCCTATGTAAAGTTTTCAGCATACAGATCATTCATTAAATTTACTCTTAGGAATATTTTATGCTATTGTAAATGGAATTGTTTAAAATTTTTCATTTCTAAGTCAGTATTGCTAGTTTAAAGAAATACAATAGATTTTTTTTTTTTGCTTTATAACAAATTTAATCAGTTATACATATACATATGTTCCCATATCCCCTCCCTTTTGCGTCTCCCTCCCACTCTCCCTATCCCACCCCTCCAGGCGGTCACAAAGCACCGAGCTGATCTCCCTGTGCTATGCGGCTGCTTCCCACTAGCTATCTACCTTACGTTTGGTAGTGTATATATGTCCATGCTGCTCTTTCACTTTGTTACAGCTTACCCTTCCCCCTCCCCATATCCTCAAGTCCATTCTCTAGTAGGTCTGTGTCTTTATTCCTGTCTTACCCCTATGTTCTTCATGACATTTTTTTTCTTAAATTCCATATATATGTGTCAGCATACAGTATTTGTCTTTCTCTTTCTGACTTACTTCACTCTGTATGACAGACTCTAGGTCCATCCACCTCATTACAAATAGCTCAATTTCATTTCTTTTTATGGCTGAGTAATATTCCATTGTATATATGTGCCACATCTTCTTTACCCATTCATCTGATGATGGACACTACAATAGATTTTTGTACATTAACCTTATATCCTGGGACTTGATAAATTCATTTGTTCGTTCTAGCATCACTTTGGTGAATTCTGTAGGGTTTTCTCTACAAAGTTATATCATGTGCTCAGAGAGACTATTTTACTTCTTTCTTTCCAACCTATATGCCTCCCATTCTTTCTCTTGCCTTATCACACTGGCCAGATCTCCAGTACAATGATGAATGAAAGTGGTTAAAATAAAAAAAGGGCATCCTTACCTTATTCCAAATCTTAGGTAGAAAGCACTGAACCTTTCACAACTGAATATAAAATATTAGCTGTATTTTTTTTAGACACTTTTAATCAGGTTGACGAAATTTCCTTCTATTTCTACTTTGCTGGGAGTTTTTTTTTTTTAATCATGTATGGATGTTGAAATTTGTCACATAATTTTTCTGCATCTATTGAAATGATCATATGGTTTAAAAAATGTTATTCTATAAATGTGATTAATTACATTGATTTTCAGATGTTAAATCAACCTCCCATTCTTGGGATAAACCCCATTTGGCACTTTGTTATAAAGCAGAAACTAACACACCATTGTAAAGCAATTATACTCCAATAAAGATGTTAAAAAAAAACCCATTTGGGCAGGTGTAGTATTCTTTTTATATATTGTTGGATTCTATTTGCTAATATTTTGTCAAGGATTTTTGCATCTGGGTTCATGAGAGAAATTGACCTATCATTTTCCTTTTTTTGTGATGTCTTTATCAGGTTTTGTATTAGACTAATATTGGCCTCATAAAATGATATGAGAAATGATCCCTCCTCTTTTTTCTGAAATAATTTGTGTGTGGTTGGTATTGTTTATTCTTTAAATATTTGATAGAATTCATCAGAGAAGCCATCTGGGGCCTGGAGAGGGAGGGCGGGATGAGGGAAGGGGAGACAGGGAGGGAAGAAGGAGAGGGGAAAGAGAGAAAAGGAGAGAGAGAGAGGGAGGGAGGGAGGGAGAAAGATATTTAATTACATATTCAAATTATTTAATTGATGTAGGGCTCTTCATTTTTTCTTTTCTTTCTTGCATTCATATGTCGTTCAAGAAATTTGTCCCTTTTCATCTACATTGTCAAATTTATTGGCACAGAATTGTTCATAGTGTTTTATATCATCCTTTCAATATTTGTAAGATCTGTTAGTGGTATTTCCTCTATAATTCCAAATATTGGTAATTTGTGTCTTCTGTCTTCTTGACAAGTCTAGCTAGAGGTTTATCAGTTTTATTGAACTTGGGACTCCCTGGTGGCGCAGTGGTTAAGAATCCACCTGCCAGTGCAGGGGACACGGGTTCAAACCCCGGTCCGGGAAGATCCCACATGCCACGGAGCAACTAAGCCTGTGCGCCACAACTACTGAGCCTGTGCTCTAGAGCGTGTGAGCCACAACTACTGAAACCTGTGTGCCTAGAGCCCGTGCTCCGCAACAAGAGAAGCCAGCGCACCGCAACAAAGAGTAGCCCCTGCTCGCCACAACTACAGAAAAGCCCATGTGCAGCAACGAAGATCCAACGCAGCCATAAATAAGTAAATAGATAGATAGATAGATAGATTGATTGATTGATTGAACTTGTCAAATAACCAGCTTTTCTCTTCATAATTTTCTGTATTACTTTTCTGTTTTTTATTTCATTGATTCAGTTCTTATCTTTATTATTTCCTTCCATTTACTTACTTTGGATTTAGTTTGCTCTTCTTTTTGTGATTTTTTAAAGTGTGAACTCAGATTATTGTTTTTATATCTTCTTTTCTAATATAAGCATTAAAAGCTATAGACATGCCTCTAAGTACTGCTTTAGCTGAATCCCACAAATTTTGAAATGTTTTATTATTCATTTCAGAATATCTTCTAATTTCCCTCCGTGATCTCTTCTTTGACCCATGGATTATTTAGAAATAAATTGTTCAATTTCCAAATATTTGGGGCTTTCCTAGTATCTTAATATCGTTAACTCCTAATTTAATTCCATTGTGGTCAGACAGTTCATTTTGTATGACTTTGGTGTTTAAAATTAATTACTACGTGTTTTTAGGCCTAGCATATGGTCTTTCCACATATAATTGAAAAGAATGTCTATTATGCAGTTGTAATGTCTTTAAAAGTCCTGGTGGCTGATAGTGTTTTTCAGATCTTTTATGTATTTGCAATTTTCTTCTTCTTCTTCTCCTTCTTCTTCTTATTTTTATTATTAGTAGTAGTATTAGTATTAGTTTAGGAGTAAGAAAACTACATGGCTAAATGTATCCTGCTGCCTATTTTTATAAATAAAGTTTTATTGGAATACAGCTACATCCATTTTTTTATATATCATCTCTGGCTGCTTTTGCACTACCAAAGCTGAGTTAAATAGTGACAGAGACTGTATGGCCCAGAAAGGCTATGATATATCCTATCTGGTCCTTTATAGAAAAAGTTAGCTGGTCTCCAAGTTGTCCCAGTGACTGGTGAGAGGGAGGATTAAAACCTTATTTTAATGATAGTTGGAATCATCTCTCTCTCCCTTTGATTCTGTTTTTGCTTTGTGTGTTTTGTTGTTCTTTTTTCAGATGCATACACATTTATGACTGCTGTGTTCTCCTGATGAATTGACCTTTTATCATAGTGAAATGTCCCTTTTTATCTCTGATGATACTTTTTGTCATGAAGTCCATGTATTTGATATTAACATTGTCCTTCCAGCCTTCTCACTATTTGTGTTGTATATCTTTTCAGTCGATTTACTTGAAGCTGTTGTTATTTGTGAAATTTGGTTAAAGGATTAGATGGGGTATGGAGAAAAGTGAAAAGTGTCTTATGGGAATGGAGACTGAGAAACTGCCTGGAAACTGAGGGAAGTGAGAACTGGCATTTTGGTCAGGGTTTTCTTTTTTTTTTTTTTTTTAATAAATTTATTTATTTATTTTTATTTGTTTATTTTTGGCTGCACTGGGTCTCTGTTGCTGTGAGTGGGCTTTCTCTAGTTGCGGCAAGCAGGGGCTACTCTTCGTTGCAGTGCGCAGGCTTCTCATTGAGGTGTCTTCTTTTGTTGCGGAGCACGGGCTCTGGGCACGCGGGCTCAGTAGTTGTGGCTCATGGGCTCTAGAGTGCAGGCTCAGTAGTTGTGGCACATGGGCTTAGTTGCTCCGCAGCATGTGGGATCTTCCCAGTCCAGGGTTCGAACCTGTGTCCCCTGAATTGGCAGGCAGATTCTTAACCACTGTGCCACCTGGGAAGCCCAAGTCAGGCTTTTCTGGACCAAGTTCATCAGGCATCCTGGTTGCTGCAATCCAGGATAAATATAGTATGTGGAACCTTGATCATGCTCTTGATCCTTGATTTCTTCACCTGTGAAGTGAGGATAAGAATACATTTGTATTTATCTCAAACCAAATTAATGTATGTGGATAGTTGTGCAGATGACCAAGCACCATTAAAGAATTATTTTAAAGAGTGGGACAGTATAGTGTAAATGGGAGCAAAAGACAGCTTTCCATTCATAGATTTTTTTTAATGTGAAGGGTGTCATTTAAATTTCTGATTTCTTTCTATGACTCTTGTTGTTACCGTGAAAAGCTTTCTTTAGGGAAGTTTGGCTCTGGTCAGTGTTCAGGGCCATAGGGTTTATCCTCTTAATGAAGCCTTTGAAGGCGTGATGACTCATCTTTTCCTTATTTGTCCCTAAAAGGTACATTGAGGTTCTTAATGAGAAATTCAGTTTCCTTTAGTGTAACTTTGCTTTGGTTTAATTCTCCTCCCCTGATCACAAAGGGGGAAAAAAGCTCAAGTGGTTCCTGCCACATTTTTTCTCAAGGTAGACCGATTGCTCTTACAGGTCTGTTGGAGTAGTGAAAGCCTTCGTAATGCCTTCCTAGCAGCACTTTATTTTATCTCTGGAGAGATTTGGGGTCCTGAGTGCATGTGGAGACCACACCATGAGCAGCTGGGGGCCTGTCTGAGGAATGATGAGCTGAAGGAGGAAGTTTAGTAGAGTAGTTTTTCAGTCACTAAATGCAGTTTAATTTCATCTTGTTTTATTGGCATAGAAATAGAGCTACTCAAGGGAGGGACCAGAGCTTGAAGAAGCTTGAGTTTTGCCAACAGGAAACGCAGACTCAAGCTCTTCTGACTCAGCATCCTTCACTGTAGAAAGCTCTGTGTGTGCTGCAGATAAACAGAGATTATTTTCCACCCCGGTTCACCTCTTTAAAGACAATCTATACTACCTCTCCCACCCCACCTATTTCAGTATTCATCACTGTTAGAGTATTTGCATTTTCTTTTTTGCCCAAATAGGCATAACACATGAATTAGCTATTGTGATCGCTGTGTCTTGTTGGAGGAAAGAAGTTACATCAGAAATTTATGGGACTAACATCAGGATTAATATTTGCATGTTTGCTTAGTCATGTCCTGGATTTAAGTGCATGCAACAGGTAAAGAGTCCACACTCTAAATATAATTCTTATTTCGAAAAGACAATCTCAGGTGCATGAAAAGGAAGTATAATCAGCGTCCTACTGGAGAGGAGGAATATGTGCTGAGATGGTAGACAGATGTCCTGATATAAGGCCAGGCGGCTGTGCCCTGGGCTAGCTGTGGCCTACTGGGCCCTTGAAAACCACGGCCAGGCCCACTGGGACAGCTCTGGAGGCCCTGACATCCCTGGGGGGTGTGGGAAGACCGAATGGCAGGCATCAACATGCTAGGGTTCTTTCTGGCCAAAGAACAAGGAAATAAGGAAAACACAATTGAAAATTACACGACCAGCTACCAGTGGAGGTTACGTAAAACAGGGTTGGTTTTTTGGTTTGGTTTGGTTTGATTTTTTGGTTTTTGCACCAGATCTTTCTGATTTATCTGTATTTATTTTTTGTTAAAAGATATAAGTTAAAGAAAAACTGGTAAGAGCCCTGGGCCAAGAAACTGAGAACTCCATAATTCTTTGTTTAATCTCTAAGGCAAAGCAGATCTGTATCTAAAATTAAGTGGACATTGAATAAACTTAGTGTGTGTAAGGGCACTCATGCTTGCAGATGTCTGCATCTGTTAAGGGCAGGGTAAGGGGAACAGGAAGTGCTGGGACTTGTATTTTTTCTGGAAGAAATAGGCATTCCAGATGTGTCCCATAGAGCCTTTTTTCCTTCATGTATGTTCCTAAGTAACAGAGTTTCTGAAAGAGATTCAGTCCTGGTTGGGGGCTGGAGCTGTGTTTATGCTGTGGGTTGTTAAATATATTTACAGCTTTCTGAGAGTTCAGTGGGGCTTCTACAGCTGGGCTTCAACAGCTGCTGGCTGGAACTAAACCAGTGTGATTCTTGGGAACATTGTAAATCGCTTCAGACTGTAAGGAGCAGTAGGAAAGGTGATTTGAAGGAAACTACACACCGTTGTTAGTGTTCTTAGTTACAGTGTGTCAGGAGAAGGATCTAAGATGGGAGTCTCTGTCTGTGTCTCAGCAGGGTGTTTCCTCTGCTCTTACTCCAGGGCTGCCGGGAGGTTTGCCCACTCTGGTCCCGTCAAGTCTGTTGACGCTCCCACTTGGGGACGGGGCAGAGACAGTGCCAGCTCCTGTTCATGGGCACTGCCGCCGCCTGTGCATGGGGTGGAAGGCGCAAGCATGAGATGCACGGGGCCTTTACTGTCCACTCTCTGTGATGGGCTTGCCCCTTGGGGGACCCCCTCCAAAGGCAGGGAGCCAAGGTCTCTCCCTCACCTGCAGGACCAACCTGACCCAACAAGGCATTCCCACCAGGATATAAACTGGGGCTGCCATTTTGGAAGATTTGGGGGAAGATGTAGCAAAATGTAAAATATGCAGTTTAGACCAGTGCAAAAGATAAATATTTAATGGTGCTTGTTATAACAGTTTAAAATGGTTCCCTTTAAATTACTGAGAACTCAGATTCACACAGTGCCAACAGTGGGGACTTGGTTTAGGAAATTACAGAAAGAGATTCAACAGATTGTTGAGTGGAAGAAAAAAAAAAAGGCAGCAAGAGCCCTTTGATCTCTTATGTAAAAGTGTGTGTGCACACAAGTGTGCACAGAGGTGTGAGGAAGAATAACCACCAAACGTGGGTGGTGGCTTTTTCAGGTGGTGGGAGTGCCTGGCTTCCTCTGAGATGTGAGCTCACGGAGACCTGCACTGATGTTTCCCACTGGAAGTGCCCAGTGGCCAGCGTGTTTCCAGTTGACACTGGGCGCTGCTGCTGCTGAGATGCCTCGGGACACTTTCCCACCAGCCCAGTGCCTGGAAATGCTCTCAGTCTGTAAACTGTGCGCTACCTTTGGACCTCGTCCACTTTGAGAAGTTTAGCATATGGAATATAATGTGAAAAAATAATTTATCTCAAATCCTACCTCCAACAGTAGTGAGGCTCTACTCACAGAACTGATGTTGTGTGGTTTGCATTGGGGATTCAGTTAGTGGTTTAAAAAGTTGTTTGATTCAGAACGTGAGCCAGTGTATTTCGTGGAGAAGTTCTTTAACAGCCACTTTGGACCAGAGCTTGCCATCCACAGTACCACCTCCCTTGCTCCCTCTTGTCCGCTTGCTTCCCAGGCGCCTTCCCTCCACCCCACACACCTCTTCCCCGCGATGGGATCAGGTCCCGTCCTTGGCAACACCGTCCCTGACCCTGCAGGCAGAACCTGCTGATTCCTCCTCGGTCTCCACGGTGTCTAGAACAATCCTGGCACCGTCTCCCTCCACACCTGTGCTCTCCGTGGCAGCCTCAGGAACAGCCGGGGTGGGGGTGAGGGTAGGGGTTCTGCTCCAGAAACACAAAACCCTTTCCATCCTCCTTCTCGTGTTGCTTTCTTGTGAGTCCTTGGTGTTTTTAAACAAAACCTCTCCCTGGAGTTTTCCTCTGGCCACTGAGGCTTGTTTGAGCACAGATGTGCTGGTTCTCTGTGTTTGCAAAGAGAGAGGTGTCTCGTGTGTCCAAGCTCCAAGGCATAGAAGGTGCCTCCCTTTTCTTTGCCCGTACCCGCTCTGAGTCCCTCCTGATGTTGTTCCCCTTTCCATTTAGCCTGGTTGCCCAGGTGTTAAGGGAGAATCACTTCTCTGGATGGATCAGGACCGTTAACCTGGACGATAGGGCACCCCTGCTGTGCTGGGGGGTGCTCATGGAGTCAGGTCAGGGATCATGCATTTATGTTCCTTGCAGGTTTATTGAGTGTGGCTCTTCCTATTCAGTCCTACCAGTTAAATCCCAGTCCCCACTTGGAAGCTGTCGGATGAGGGTACAAGTGTGCAGGTGAGCAGCAGGTTCCTATGTCCTGGTGCCCTCCTGAGACGAGCACAGGTCTGAGTCAGGCTGGAGCTGAAGGCCTTGGGCACCTGCTCTTAAAATACTTCCACCTGCCTCTGCAGCCTTCTCCTGTTAGGCACACTCCCAGCAGCTGGGAGCCTTCTGGGTGCGGAGCCATGTGAATTCCAGGACCATCTGGCTCTTTCCTTAGGGTTTTATCCATTTGCTCCTGAGCCTGTGGACCGACCATGTGCAGCAGTGCTTTTGTTTACTGAATGTGGGCGGGTGGGGACAGGGGCCAAGGACGTGGGTGGTTAAAGGGTCTAAAAGATCTGAGGACCTTGAAGGAGGCTTAACAGACTGAAGAAAGAGACCTTTTTCAACTGGAGAGAATTTGTACTTTTGCATTATTGTTAAATTTAGTGTCCCATCCCTTGATGAGCATTTATAAGCTGCCTTTGTGCCTTGACCCTCTTGGTCTGTGTTACATCAGGTCTCAGAGCTGGATTGGTGGAGTCACCTGGAATTTGTTGGTGAGTGAGAGGCAGCCTGTGAGGTCAGCCAGACCCTGGTTCAAATCCAAACACGACCCTTTATCATCGGCTTTTCACCCTTAGGGAAGTCAGTTAACATTTCTGAGCCACAGTTTCTTCAATAACAACCTAACGACTACCTCCAGCAGGGCTGCTGGGAGGGTAGCTAAGGAAACGTCCGTGAGGGGAACCAGCACAGCCCTGACATGAGGTGGGTGCCCAGGGAGGCGAGGACGAGGCTGGCTGAAGACGCCGGCCCACGTGCGTGCGCACAGACGCGCGCGCGCTGGGAGTCACCATGGGACCAAGCCCAGCCCTGCGCACCCTCAGTCCTGGCACTGAGTCTAAATTGCTGGGCCTGCATGGAACCACACTGCTCCTCAGAAGTAACAGTTGGGGAGAGGCTTGGTGAACTTTGGTGAAAATGCAATCCATTATTTACTCGAGTAGCATCCATTTAGAACACATGGTTCTTTATACCTTAAAGTTGGAATTACATATTCCGGTCTTTGAAAACTACAACTATCTGAAAAATTAACTTCCTGCACAAGCTACTGGAGCGTAAGAACAGAGTCTTAAACATGTTGGAAAATCCATCAATGTCTAGCAGTTAGTCCATGATAAGTCCTAGATGGCATCGTGGATGGAGTACTGCATGTTCCCCTTTCTTCCTCCCCAGTTGGGGCTCTCGTAAGCATTTCCAGTCTTAAAGCAACTTCCTGAATTTCCCCCAAAGCAAGCAGCCGCCTAGTTGAATTTCACTGTCATCGTAAAGTGGTGCTGAGGCAGTCACATTTGGGGGGTGCCTCAGAGAAGCTGAGTCGAGATAAGAAACATTTGCATCGAGGCACAGAGGGAGGCACCATGCAAGGCTCTAATTCGCTAAGGTCCCTGCTGGCAGTTTTTAATGCCCTGTTGATTTTATTAAACATTTATAATAAGAAGTTGGAGTTTTGTTTAGGCTAAAACCATAATGAAAACAGCTGTCTTCATCTCTCAGAAGCAGTGAAAGTCACACAGTGGAGGAATCAGCACTGGATGGGGAGCCGGCCCAGGTCACAGGCTGAGATGCAGCTCCTGGGAGGTGCTGGGGGTATGTCTGGCCGGGGCGCCAAAGGGCAGGGGGTTTTGTGAGTAAGATTCAAAAAGACCAGTGGTTCTGTTGAATTTATTTTACTCACAGAGGTATTTAAACTGAGGAGCAAATACATAATTGTGTTTTTACGTATCTAAGCAAAGGGAACTGAGTCTGAGTATTTGGGCTGGAAGAGTGACGCATTCAAAGACTGTGGCCGCAAGGTTCGGTGAAGCCACGGGGGACAAACTTAGGAGGATGAGGGCATCCAGGTCAGCCGGGGCACTGGTGCTGACAGTGCCCTGGTCAGGCAGGGCTGTCATGGGTTAGCCTGTGGAGTTTCACAGCTC
>NW_027671831.1:0-27000 GCF_964165515.1 Mesoplodon bidens
ATGATAGGTTTTACTCAATCTCACGGTAAGCTTAATATTCTCTTTTCATATTGTGTGAAATATTGCGGTTTGGGGGGGAATACATATTACTTTTAGAAATCATAACCAAATCGGGTGTATAGAATGGATTGAAATGGGAATTAAATGATCGGGTTAAAAGTATTCTAGCAAGACCTAGTAACTGGAAAGAAAATATTTTTAATAAAAACGATTATTTTGTAGTTTCATTTTCATTGCTAAAGCATATATTTCACATTTTTATGTTCAAAAAGCTAAAATTTCCATTGTTCTTTCTTTCACCTTCCACACTTGAGAAACCTATTTTTCTGTACCTGCGAGTGTCCTACTTTATAATAGTAACGCAAGTGCAATTCTGATAGCATTTATGCTCTCATAAAAATTGGCCTTCTGGGCTTCCCTGGTGGCGCAGTGGTCGAGAATCTGCCTGCCAATGCAGGGGACACGGGTTCGAGCCCTGGTCTGGGAGGATCCCACATGCCGCGGAGCGGCTAAGCCCGCGAGCCACAACTACTGAGCCTGTGCGTCTGGAGCCTGTGCTCCACAACAGGAGAGGTCGCAGCAGTGAGAGGCCCACGCACCGCGATGAAGAGTGGCCCCCGCTTGCCACAACTAGAGAAAGCCCTCGCACAGAAACGAAGACCCAACACAGCCAAAAATAAATAAATAAATAAATTTATAAAAAAAAATTGGCCTTCTACTCTCACCTCTCTTAAAAATTATACTCTTAGATTAATAGATTACCTTCGCATGCTAGATATTTAATAGTCTCCCACCAAAGTTATATATAATTGTGCACCAGTAATTGTGCTCTTTAGTCATAAAAGCTTTGGTTCCACCAGTGTTATATGATGTCACTTTCTCTACAGAAACTTTTATTTGCAAAAATAGGTCTACAGGATTCACGTCAGAATCATATTTAGAAAATTCCTCAGTCTACAATTTTCTGTAGTCTAGCAGTTTTCTGGAAAGACATCTAACAAAGCAATTTTTACCTAATATACTGATGCTGGTTAATTGTTTCTTTGGTTTTTAATGCTCTTTAAGATAGCTTTCTAATTATGGTACATATTTTCACATTTACTAATGTTGAGGCACTCTGTAGCACATAACAGAGTTTATTATAGTGGTTCACTTCTTGGAAGACAATTGTGCTATTTTGTGAGGAGTTTATGTTTATGATAATGGCTTTAGTTTGCAAAGCTCATTCATGTGAATTATTCATGTCAACACATGTTTAATGTGTACTTACTATGTTCCATTTACAAGGTTATGTACTAGAGATAAAAGGAAAAGGAGGAAGAGAGAAGGACTGGTCCAAGGAGGAGGAGAAAGCATGATCTAAGACTCAGGACTTAGTAAAGGACATTGATCCATTACAGTTTTTTTTTAACTTTTACTGTTTATAACTATTTAAACTTAATAAAACAGCACAGAATCACTAGTATATCCAAAACTCAGAGTCAAGATGTGATTTTTCCCTATTTGATTGGTACCTTGTTTTAGAATAAAATATTAGTGATACACATGAGAGCTCTCAAAGTCCATGGCATTTTCCTTGCTGCTTAGTTACACACTGTCTAAAGTTTGACTATACTCTAGCATCCATATTTTTGTAAATCAAGAATTTGTTTATAGTTAGAAATCCTATTCTACTCTTTTATAATTTGAACTTGCATAAATAATATATTTCCTTTTGTAACTTGCATTTTTCATTCAATGTTATGTTTTTCCCCTCAACAGATTTGGAGTTTATCTATTCTAATTCTAGATTTTTTAATAATTAAAGGTCTAACATTCCTACTTGAGTGATCACAGTCTTATATTTAATAGCTCTAACCCTTACAGAAAGCAAAATTGATGAGTTTCAAAGCATTGGTTCTGATTGTATTTTATATCATCTCCATGTAATGATCATCTCTATTTTAATTGTACTTATTTATTATTATTATTATTTTAGTTTCTAATTTCTTTTTTTTTAACATTTATATTGGAGTATAATTGCTTTACAATGGTGAGTTAATTTCTGCTTTATAACAAAGTGAATCAGTTATACATATACATATGTTCCCATATCTCTTCCCTCTTGCGTCTCCCTCCCTCCCACCCTCCCTATCCCACCCCTCTAGGTGGTCACAAACCACCTAGCTGATCTCCCTGTGCTATGCGGCTACTTCCCACTAGCTATCTATGTTACGTTTGGTAGTGTATATATGTCCATGCCACTCTCTCACTTTGTCACAGCTTACCCTTCCCCCTCCCCATATCCTCAAGTCCATGCTCTAGTAGGTCTGTGTCTTTATTCCCATCTTACCACTAGGTTCTTCATGACCTTTCTTTTTTTCTTAGATTCCATATATATGTGTTAGCATATGGTATTTGTTTTTCTCTTTCTGACTTACTTCACTCTGTATGACAGACTCTAGGTCCATCCACCTCACTACAAATAACTCAATTTCGTTTCTTTTTAAGGCTGAGTAATATTCCATTGAATTGCACTTTATTTTTGACTTGGCCCCCAAATTAGTCACACAATTACACAGTGTTTAACAGTTAAACTTCTTGGATTTATCTACATGTATATCACTTTCTTTGCTCAGTTTGTTCTTTAATCCCACTTCTTCACGGTGAGTTTAATTCCCTTCAGTAAGAAACCTATTCCTTGGAAGTTTTAGTATTGAAGATCTATAGGTAGAAATTTCTCTCTTTGTCTGAAAATGTCATCTCTTTCATTTTTTAATATGGTTAGTTAAATGTTCTATTCTAGGTTAAGAGTGATTTTTCCATTAGTACTTTAAGGATAGTGCTTTCAGTTATCTTCTGGCATCTATTGTTACTGATGAGAAGATTGCTACTAGTCTCATTGCTCTTTTTATTTGATATTCTTTCTTTCTTCCAAGTTGCTTTGTAGACTTTCCTCTTTGCCATTATGTGATGTGGTTTACCAGCTGTTTTTTAGCCTTGGTTCCCCAGAAAGCAGAGCCTCAGGCCAAGAGTTTATGTGCTATTATTTAATTAGAGAATACAATGCAAGTGAACCGGATTGCAGGGCAAAAGCAGTGAAGCAGGGAAGGCTGGCGATTCAATATGAGAATGCACGATCAAGCTGGGATTTGACCTCTGGAAGTTCTGTAAACTGGATCTCAAAATTATGGGGAGGGAATGTGAAGAAAGGAGAAAGAATTCATCCATGGGTTTAGCCTGTGGGAGAACTGAAAGGGTTGCTTTAGGAATATTCTCACCTGCTGGAGTAAGGAGAGAGGTGGAGGATAGATTTGTTGGAATCATGAACACAGTGAGACACTGTCAGATTGTATATATAAGTAGTCTGCCAGTGTTGCACATTCTTTTAATGTGGAACAAAGGAAGGATCAGGCTGAGGTGAGGTATACGATACAGGATATAGTCATATATTTGTTTTCATTTCTTTTACTGGTGACTCCATGCACTTCTTTTATCGGAGGATTTATTTCTAACTTAATCTCTGAGAAGTACTATTTCTTCAAATACTTGTTAAATTCACTCTAATCTCACCTTCTAAAAATATTATTAGATGAATGTGGGTCTTCCATTTTATCCTTTATTCCTTTATCATTCACATTTTCATTTAATCTCATCATTTTTTCGGGCTTATTTTCAACTTATAAAATTCAAATTCAGTTTTATCAAATATGTTATTTAAACTTTCTATGGAGTTTTGAACTCCAATGAACATATTTTTTCTGCCTTTTCTGCATCAGTTGAGATGATCATCTGGTTTTTCTGTCCTCCATTCTGTTAATGTGGTGTATCACATTGATTGATTATCGTATGTTGAACCATCCTTGCATTTTACAAATAAATCCCACTTGGCCATGATGTATAATCCTTTTAATATGGTGTTCAGTTCATTTTTCTAGTTGGATTATAGCTTATCTTTGAAGGTTCCAGCTTATCCTTGATCTTCTAACTTCAGATCATCTCTCATTCCTGACATCCAGCCCTACTGACTTCAGGACTGGCACCAAGAGGCAGGGACAGTGGATTTACATAGACTGCTTAACAAAGCCCCACTATCATGTAAGGTTTAATCTCTATAATAAAGTCCTTCTAGTGGTTCTACTTGTCCCACCAAACCTTAATATAGAGTTTATCGAATGTCATTTGATATTCTGATCAAGGAAAAAGGGAGAAAGCCAAGGTATAAAGTATAGGAACAGAAAGAAAACTAACACAAAGGGAAATATATTAAATTTAGGATGATGCACTGAACATAAATATGCTGTAAAAATCTAAAAACTGGATGAAATTGATTATTTCCTAGTAAAATATATACCACCAGAATTGATTCCAGAAGAGTGTGAAAAACAAAAGAGAACCCTTACAAGACCTTCATTGCTACTTTTGGTGAATTTGTCCACATTTCCATCTGGTTTGGCTTGGAGATCCCACCTCCATATTCTCGTGCTGGGCATGTGACCAAGACCTGGCCAGTTAGAATTCCCTGAACTTGAGGTTTTAACAGAAATCCCAAGCTGAGTCAGTCTTTTGTATAAAGGCTGTCTCTTTGCCTGGGTTCAGTAAATTGGTAATATACAAAAATAGAGTTGCGTTTGGTCATTTTTCTTGCCACGCCTTGGAGAAAGGTTTCCCCAAAATAATACAAAACAAAACAAAACAAAACAAACAAAACAAACTGCAGAGGGAAGAATATCCAAGTCAGAGAAACATTTTCTATTTATATCCTTTGGGCCCCCACACTTACCTGTGTCTGAAAGTATCGGCACTTTCAAACTTTGTTGTATTGTGAGTCAATAAATTCCTTTCTAGCCTTTAAACTAATTTGTAAGTGTTCTCTAAAATTACAACTTAAAATTAATACAATGACCATGGCAGCAATTGCATAAGGTTTCAAGAAGCTAATTTTCTTGCAAAAATGAAGTTATGGGTATATACTCTTTCAAGTCCAAATACTCTGAAACCCTTTCCCTCTTGCTGAATTTTTAAATTCCTTTATATTGGATTTCAAAATACAAAAGAAAATGGGCTCTGCTTCAAGATGTTTGTGAATGTAAGCATACGTAGCCATTACCTTTGCCTCTCAAAAACCTATCATAATAACGGTGAAATCTGAAAGAAAGGGAAGCCCACTACTATAATATGCAAGGAGAGGGCTTCAGCTTCTGAGATATATATGTGCCCAGCAGAACTCCTGAGTAACTCAGGATGGCAAGAGGGAGACGTAGACTGAGAATCTATGTGGGGCAGTTACTTCACCTACACCTTTTTCTCCAAACAAAAAGCCTGACAGAAAGGCATTTAACCACCCTCTTACCAATTCTTTCTTTTAAAAAGGAGCCTTTTAAAAAAGATATGTAAAGACTGTTTCCAGGTGATCTATAATGGCCAGTGTGTTTGTTACAGTTCCTGCCAAAGACTTATTCTTTCAACATTTGTATGTGTTTAGAATAGTGGCAGGTCTCCATCTGCTCATGGTAAAACTAAGCCTTTCAGGTTCTTTCCTAGTCCATGAATTATTCCTATTTCTCCCAGGACTTATTTTGCTATTTTTAATATTTATCTTATTCTCTCTTATGTCATGCCTATCTCAAATATCTCAACAAATATTTATGGAACATCGACTTTGGGCAAGGCCGTGTTTTGGGTGCTATGACTATTGTAGTGAAAATTACAAAACCCTTGCTTTCCTAGGAGTTTGCATTCTTCTTAACATCTAGAGATATTTTGTTTTCTCTTCATATTTAAGAATGAAGACCATGAGCTCTGTGTTTATGATTATCTTTACACCTCTCATTTTTCTGCCTTGATTATCTTTGCTAGCTTCTTTATGTCTGTCTACTTTATAATTGCTCCTGTTCCAAAGGATTCCATCCATCTCCCTCCACTACTACCATGGAACACACTTCCACAGGCAATACCTCATACTTCTTTGACTTCAGTCTGGCATCTTTATCCTAATTTTAGAAGCATACTTGATATTCCGTGATAGCTAGATGAACATTGCCACTAAAATATCACTCTGACATCTCAAATCTCAGAGATTCCAGCTGAATTGTCATCTATTCCTCTACTATGACAAACAAGTTATATTACATTTCTTATATCAGTGGAACTTCTCACCATCTACTCAGTCACCTAAACCAGAAACTTAAGGTCATCTTTAAATTATCCAAGCAGCCACCAAATTTTATTGTGTTTCTTTAATACTACTTGAATCTATATGCATCCATATCTCAACTGTCTCACCATTATATCAGGACTTTATACTTTTTTCTTCCAGTTAATGCCGTAACTCCGTAAGTGGGACAATCTAAATTTTGACAATCTGTTCATATCCCTGCTAGTATGACCATTCTAAAAATTGAAAAATTTTATTCCTATTAGAAAAATTGTCTTGATTGTGCATTGCTTAGAAGATCTAGTTCAACTCTTCAGCCTGATACACAATACCACTTGTTGCCTCTTTGGCCTCATCTCTTCATTTCTTGCTAATGTACTTACATCTCTTCCTATTCTACCCCAGAGCATGATGACTCATACTTACTGTTTACTGAGCCCTAAATTTTCAATGCATCTTTACTGTTGCATGAAGTGTTTATTTTGCTTAGAATAAAATTAATGACTTCATTTCATTGGCTAATTGCTACTAGTCCTGTAAGATACAACTCAGATATAACCCAACTTTAAGGACGTTTGAATTATTAGTGTAGATTTCTCCTCCTAGATCATTCCATTTTATCCTGTATCTGAATCTGTGTCAGGGCATCCCTGACATAGAGTGTTCCTGTATGTTTATTCAGCTGCCTTCTTTAAAATGTAATACATTTCTTCATGATAAGTGCTGTACTTTGTAACTATAACCCTAGCACCCAGCATTGGGCATGGCACATTCTTGGTCAGCATTGAATGCCTGGAATAGTGATTTAGAAAAGGGTTGGCAGATATTATAACTTAATAGGCAAGAAACCCTATACAAATATGTTAAGTAAGTGAGAGAGATCTAGGTTGAAATACATCAAATCCAGGATGGTAGGTAACAGTATTAAAATAGGTTTTCTTTGGAGAATAAAGGGTGAAAAATAAGTCTGGGATGCTCACAGTGGCCAAAAATTCTGAAGCAGTGTGTGTGTGTGAGTGTGTGTGTGTGTATATGCCAGTAACTGTTCTAGTTTTTAGAAATGTAGTAGTAATTTAAAAAAAAAGAAAGATCTTTTGGAGCTTCTATTTTGGGATAGGAATGGGGAAGAAAACAAGCACAAGATAAATAAAAAATGTTTTAGATAGTCACAAGTCATACTAAAGAAAAAAAAAATACACTTCCAGAATAGAAGATGACAAGGCCAGGGGTGGTAGATAACTGTGTTGTGACTAGTGATGTGAGAATGGAGAACCCAGAGCCCAGAGTTGGCTTATAATTAGTGTCTGTCCTCTACGAATGGTGGATGAGAGAAAAAGGATTTTCCCCAACATGCTTTTCCAAATCTCCACATTTTTGCAGTGATGTTAAAGATGCTGGCTTGATGCTTAAAAATGGAGAATTTTGAATATCACACAAAGGAGAGCCTCTTATTTCATAGGGAGAAAGCCTGAGTTAGGATGGTAAAGAATTTTCAAATCTTAAATGAAGTCACAGAAAAGAAATGCAGTTCAGTTTCCATTCGAAATTCTCATACCAGGAACTTCTCATTGAAGGGAGTATACATTCACCTCTCAAATAATGAAAAGACATGAAATGTTTGGTTAATTGTAGTAAAGAAGATACTGAAGATCTCAAAGTATTGCATATGGATAACAAGTAATATGACTTAACAGAAACGTCACATTTCTTTGTGAACTTTCCAGTACATGCAGTGTTTTGATGTTCATGTTGTTCGATGCTCAGGCTTGTTTGCATTTACAACAGAATCTTTATACTTAATTCTTCATGGAATATTGAGAGCACAACTTATTTTCAGGGTTAGCCAAAAAAGATAGACTTTATATTGCTATCAAAAACTTATCCACAGGCTATAACTACTTTCAAAAAGAATTTGTTATTCAGATAAGGGGTTTTTTTTGGAATTAGGCCAAAATAAACAAATGATTTAAAAACTACCAAGAAAATACAGAGAAAATTCTTAAGATGGAAATATTTATGCTCACAACCACAGTGATGCTGTGTATTTAAACTGATATACTGTAATGTAAAAAACGTATCAGGTTGAGCTCAGAAGATTCAGGTACAAATCTTCTCCATTTCTGATTTGTCAGGGCAGACAGAGAGGAATATGATTTGGAAGAGCAATATAATACTCAGCAATCGCTTTGAGAGAAAAATAAGTGGCTCTATAGTTTCAAAGTCAGAGTGTTAAATTGGGTTTATGATATAAGCAGCATACACTGGTAGAATGAGACAGGATGATGTGAAGTAAAGTTAGAGCGATACGATATTGGTGGTTGTTCAAACAGGAAGGATACTGTCTTCTAGCAGCTTCAGTAGCAGGAATTAGGGATTCCATTTTTGGGAAAAATGGTAGAATATAATGTTATAGTGGGCCTAGAACCAAGACATTAAGCCATTTACTTGTCTAGGACTCATTCTAATCATTTTCTAGGTACAGGATGGATCCTAGCTGAGAAGTTGTATTAGTTGTCTGTTGCTGCATAAGAAATTAGTACAAATGTAATGGCTTAAAACAGCATCCCTTTATTAGCTCACAGTCCTATAGGTGGGGATACTGGCATGGAGTGACTAGGTTCTGTGTTCGAGGTCTTAAAGGTCTGAAATCAGCATTTTTAAACCCTTGTCAGATAATTCTAACATCTAATTCATCTCTGTTGGCATCATCTGTCCCATGTTATTCAAGCTGTCATGTATCTGGTTCTTGGTATAAGTTGTGATATTTTATTGTCTTTTGGACATTTTGGCTATTATGTTAGGATACTTTGGTCCCTATTTAAAGTGTTTTGTTTTTTTTAATTTTTAGCAGGCATTCACTCTTTATAGGTTTGGCACACATTTCCTGTACTTTTATGGACGGTGGTTCCATGATAACCTAATTTTCTGACCCTTTGTGGTACTCTTATGGTCTGTTTCTCTTGTGCAGGTGGGGTTACCTCTGGTCCCTTCTCATGCTGCTTATGGGGTCTGAAGTAGCTTCCCCAGGATACGGCACTTGGTGCTTCTGGTGAGGGAAGGGCATCTCTGGAACACGTGATGAAGAGTCCTTCCTGGGCCAGGCACTTGTGACAGAGTCTCCCTGGACTGTAAGGAGTGGAGGGTGCTTACCAGGTTGAGAGCTTTCTGTGGAGGGATCTCCATTGCCGGTACCAGCAAGTTGCCTGATGTTTCTGGGGAGGGGAGAGGAGTCTCAGGCCCATCTGAGGAGAGCATTGTCCAGGCGGGAGCTTTTTGTGGTAGGAGCACTTTTGCTGGGACCCTTAGCCACTGACGTGTCTGGGTGGTGAAGGGGGATCTCAGGCCCAGTGGGGAAGGAAAGCACTTTCCCTGGTCACTTAGTGTCATCAGGGCTTCCAATTGTTCGTCCTTGCAGGTTCTGCAAGGCTCGCCTGGTGTTTGGGGGATTTCCATTTGATGTGATGGAGGAAGAGCCTCTTTGAGCCACTTCCTGTTACTAAGTTGGGAGTTAGGAAATGCTGGGCCTGGATCACATTTTTTTGTTGGTAGAGGGTCATAAGGTGCCCTGCCATGAGGCTGTTCATCCATTCTGAGGGTCCCTAGACAATTCACCTTCTCTAGACCTTTCAGAGATCTCCTTTGGTTGTCTCATATTATTTCTAGGATATATAGTTGTGCGTATAAAGGGGGAGTAGGGAGAGGGGAGTATAAACCATCTTATCTGGATTAGAAGTCCTCTCTGTGCCTTCTAAGTGCTCCCCTGATTAGGTCAGGCTCACTCTGGATAATCTCCCAATCAACTGTGCTATATATCATAATCTAATAATGGGAATGATATTCCATCACATTCACAGGTCTCATACTCAAGGGGAGGGGCTCCTACAAAGATCATTAGGCATCATCTTAGAATTCTGTCGACCACAGAATGTGCATGTGAATGTACTGAAGCATTAATTAAGCAATTATCATCCTTTGGAAGGTTTTAATCTGTTAGGATAGTATGAAAGCCAAGTACTGTTATAATTATTCTACTCACTTTAAGTGAAGTATATCTGATATCAAAAATACTTCCTAAAAATCAGACTATTCAAACAACTTTCAGAAGTTAATGTAAATTTCAGAGGTTTGAGCCAAGCCTTCATTTCTGGCCATGCAGATATCTTCTGTGTGAAAAATATGCTACCTCAAAGATGTTTTCAAAAACTTCACCACCACTCCCCATTTATACGTTGTAGTTATGTGCAAATACTGTGGCTGCCAGCAATTCACAGAGAAAAGAAAGGTCAGTGATGTTGCTGACTTTAACTTTTTAGAGAAGGTGTATACTTAACACTGCCTACATTTGTATAGGTTGCACATTGCACAAAATTTCTGATTACTGCTTTAGGTTATAATACAATGTACTCTCACCTATACCAGGATTGAAAAATTTAAGCAAAATTTTCTGGACTGGCCAATACAAACCCCCAAAAACAGCCTTCAGGCTGAATTAGGAGAAAAATCCTTCACTATGTTTAGGTTGGAAGGAAGCATGACCTAAATTTTGATTTCAAATACTCGGGGTTTTGGGTGATGGGTTTTACTGGGGACAATTAGAATTGAACTATGTAGACATGTTTCTTGAAGCCAAGTTTTACCTTTAAGGCTTTCATATTGCAGCTTGTGAGGCTCCAAGCAGCAATTGGCTACTTTGGGTCATTCACACAAGGATTCAGAGTCATATATAAACCATAAAACCCTTTATAAGAAATCAGAATCTGTTTTAAAAACTAATTATATGAACTAAACATATATAGAAAGAAATTGAAGCTTGAATATATTGAAGCAGCAAAAATTAAAGACATACCTATAACTGCCCTTTATCCTTAGTTGTTTACAATCACAGCAAATCAAAGTGTGACATGTTTAAGAGAAAGGTAATTAAGTTCTAAGGCTTTGTCATCTTATCACTTTTAAAAATACAAGATCTGAGTAAATGAAAGGAAAATAGAGAGGGTTGTTAAAGAGCTGAGTCATAGAGTGGAATAGAGAACAAGTGGAAGCGGAAGAGGCAAGAAAGCGTACACAGGCTGGGTTTGAAGAGAGTTGGGAATGCTGGTTGTGGTAGATGGTCTCTGATTTGCTTACCGGATCTACTCGCCATCCTTCTTAACCCTGCTTCGTGATTCCAGGAGGCTGATCTTTATCAGCTTCATGGACCAGTCTCTCTGTGTCTTCAGGTTGGGTTGGGTTAATATGACCTACTGATAAGTGATTAGAAGTCAGGAGGAAAGAAGGCAAGGGTATTTATTTCCATGATCTGCCCCCTTCCAAACTTTAGGTTGGCAGTGGATGCCATTTTCTAAGGTTACATCTCTTGTTGGGTGGGCTTCTCCTATAACTCGAAGACATTCTGGGTTGCAGGAACTGCTATCTCTCTATGCCCCTTCAAACCTAGTGGTTATAATACTGGTTTCTCACAGCTGCTAGCCTCAGGGCACTTCATCATCTCTTGGTTTCCCTTCATTCCTTACACACTTTAGTCTCTTCATTAAATGCTATTCCATCACTCTTTTAAAGTGTGCCATCAGTTTTTAGCTAGAACTGACTGATACATTGGTAGTGGGGAATAGGCGAAACGTTAAGGTAGTGTTAGGGAGGTGGGATAAACTGCTGTGGAGAGAGATAGGAAGAGAAGGGTTTCAAAGCTTTTTATGGCATTCTAGGAATGTAACATGACTTCTTTATGTGAATGACTCTAATTAGTCTTAAATGGCTTCTTAATTATTGATATTTGGTTGGGTTTCTGTTTCTCTGCATGCACAACCAGGATTGAACAGGGCTAAGAGATGTCTGGGATTTACATGACGAGATAATACTACTAGGATCTATCTAGATTCATTATATCATATTAAGACATTTCTCCCATGGAATCAGGAACATCCCAACCCAGTGCACATGCTAAGTTTTTATTGAAATTCAGTGAACTGCTATGGTGTGAAATTAATTTTTATTGTCAGTCCCCTGCGTCGGCAGGCCGACTCTCAAGCCCTGCGCCACCAGGGAAGCCCTATAACACTTTATATAGCTGAGAACTCATCGATCAGGATTTTCACTCTCATTGGAATCCACTACTTGCCTACGACAAATCGGACACGTAGAGTTCTCAGACAGCCAGCGATCAATGCAGTGAATGTGATATTCATGGGAGCAAGGTAGTATGCGAAGCTTGCTGTTTTCTGTGTACTCTGTAAGGCAAATGCTACAGGCTTTTAGTGCATCATTTTCACCAAAAGATCTTACAGCCAAGCTGTCAATCTGTGCTTTGGTGAGTCCTGTAGTTTGCAGATCATGGGAGGACCCAGAGTCACTTTCATCATATATTATTAGGCTAATTTGTCTACCCACTTGCCTGGTCTCTGATGATAAGTCTGCTGCTAAGTTTGTTTCTTCACTGCCTTCAAACATCAGTGATCTAATTCCTGAATTTTCATCACTTGAGCTGGAACCAGAAATAGGACTAGAACTGGAACTAGACGTACAATTGGGGCTTGAATGACAACTCAGTGTGGAACTTGAATGGGTATCATAGCTAGCATTTGAATCAGAACCAAATGTACCACTACTACTACCATTAGGTGACTCTAGCCATTCCATGTTTGGACTTGGAGGTGAGACACTATGCTCTAAATTACTGTCACTGTCCATAAGGTTATTTGAGTTACTAAATTCTGTCACTGTCTGCCTTAACGTGCTCTGAATTGGAACAGATGTTGTATCATTTAAGCTAGTATTGAACATTCTGCAAACGGGATTTCTAATGGTATTGACATAAGCTCTCACACCTGCCCGCTCAGAATGTGAATACATATGCCTCAGTCCTCGTTCACTTTCAGAAGTGACAGTGTTGTTTGGTGTCTCAGATGTTAACTGAGTTCTACTAGCTCTGCTGTCTCTCTGAGAATATGCTCCAGAATGAACTAGTCCTACTTCAAGATTGAAGGGTATGGTTGGATATATTTCCCTCATTCCCCAAGATTCACCACTGCTGGTTGTATCTGGAGAATTTTCTCCATGAACGGCATTCCTTGTTCTAGAAGTTTCAATAAGACCGCTCTTTTGCAACTCAAATCCAGTCATTTGCTGTGTCAATATTTCTCGGTGCTCAGTTCTAGAAAATCTCGCATTCTCACTTAGCAGAGGCTGCTCAAAATTCTGAGAGGGTATACTATGACTCAGTCTTCTTACAATTTCCCTAAGTGAACGTGGAGGCGACCAACTTTCAATTCTTGCTCTGGTTCTCTGATACTCTGGGCTCCTACTTCTTGCTCTTCTCTGACTTGTGGTAGGTGGGAATTCCATTAATGTTTCAGTTGTATCTTGTTCAGACATAGATGGTCTTGTAAATATTGATTCAGATTGTGGACTTTCCACTTGCCTTTGGCTGTCTTCCATATTTTCTCTTCTGGGAAGTCTTGCAGACGCTACATATTCATTCTCTGGATTTGGACTCCCATGATCAAGGTTAGCATTTATTTCTAAACTGAATATGAACTGATCACTTTTAGGATTAATTTGGCTCTCTTCTCTCCAAGATTGGTTTTCTCTTTGTCCACTTGTCATATTTTCAGTTTGTCCAGAACAGTTAAGCCAGTCTATTAGAGAGTCACCACTAGACACGTCATCTGAAGAGTCTCCTCTGTCTGTTAACAAAAAAAAATGGGGAGGGTGCATAAAAGAACTACCAAAATTAGAACCATCATAAAATAGCACTCTGAAACTTTGTTTCAAAAACAAACAAAAAATGAGAACTTAAATACTCAGGTGTTTTCAACTGATTTCACATTTATAGAGTTAATATTTTATAAACTGCACTGTGTAGATTTATAAGTAAAGGTAGAAAAGTTTCGATTCCATCCAAAAAGAGTGAGCTAATCCTAGATAAACTTAGAGAATTTTTTAAAAAGGGAATCCGGAGGAAGCCTATGTTTCAGTATTTCATCATATACACAGCCCTGTGTACCACTGTCAGAGGAATGTCAAGAGACTTTTTTTTCAGTCCACTGTCAAAACACTAATGCAATTAAACAAGGTAAACACCAGTTAAGGTACAATGCTAGTAGTTTAGTTCAATTTACATTATTGTCTAATTTTCATTAGTCTCCAACATGACTACTTCTAGGCTTTTCACTTATGTGCTTTTGATAATAGATAAGCTGTTTTAAAATATAAGGTTATTGCCCAAACATAAACAAGTTTTATAGGTTTAAAAGTGTTTGCATTTTGAATACTTCTTAATGTTACCAAGATTTTTAATTGACATTAAATTGAAGGTCAGATCAAATGAATAGACTGAACCTAGCATGGTACCTATAAGACCATGTTCAAGAGCCAAAGTATTATAGTATCCTCTTCATTAGACAGCAAAATCCTCTGCTTCACACTGGAAGGGAAGGCACCAGACCTGAGGTCCGAGCAGGGTTTCTCAGCCTTAGCACTATTGACATTTTGGTGCTGGACAATTCTTTGTTTTGGGGAGCTATCCTGTGCATTGTGGGATATTTGGCAGCATCCCTGGCCTCTGCCCACTAGATGCTAGTAACACCCATGCCTCCCCTGTGACAACCAAAAATATCTCTAGCCATTGTCAAATGTCCCCAGGTGTTGAAGAGAGCACAATTGTCCCCAGTGGAGACTATTTCTGTTTGCTTTTTTTACATGTCTATGTAGAAAAAATAATTCAGGAAGTAGGAGGGACTTTCAGTTGAGGTAGAAAACCAAGAAAAATACAAATAGGCTACTTTGCACTGTTTCCCAATTAAAACAACCCAAATGTGAATCAGGAAAACAAACAAACAGACCTTGACATGCTCACCAAAAATCAAGTAAATGCCAGTTCTTTTTATGAGAAGTTACTTACCAAATGAATGTAAGTCACTTCTGTATAATTTACTATTTCCTATTATGAAGTTACTATTTCCTATTATGAAGTTCCTTATTCATCCCATGCTATTCCCTCCAAAAGCAGAATATACCTGTATTTTCATCTGAGTCTTGTGGTGCGTTTTCTTTAATTAGCTGAAGTCTTCTCAGCAACTCTTCTTCCGTACTTTCACCTGGAATGCCTAGAAGATTGTTGTCTCTCATAAGTTCGTAATCTTCTTCACTCAGATTATTTACGAACCTGGAGAAATCTTCTTCCCGAACCAATCGGTCCGTTTGACTAATGTGTTGGGCCGAAACTCCATCTCCTTCATCGTTGGAATCCGAGTTTTCCATCTTAATAAACAAGTGGAAAATTATCTGAAATTCACGACGTGCTGTTGAAATTCACCAATGGTCGTTTCGTTTTCTTCGCTTTCTACTTCCTGCCAGAGTGTCCGGTTCCGACTCAGTCGGATGACCCTCCGCACAGATTCCTCCCTTCTCCCTTCCCGACTCAGTTCTGTGGCCCCTGGTGACGCAACAGTTGGGAGCCGCCTCGAGCCCAGAACTTGCTAGACGTTGCCTAGGCACCCATTATCTTCCCCGCTGTTACCGAGTAGGGACTGGATTCAGGTTAGGTTTCATTTCATTCAAAACCAGCCAATGTTACTGAGGCTTTATAGTGTACCAAGCACCGTGCTTCACCTCGTTTCACCCACATGAGCCTATTCTCAGGTTTTCAGGCTCTGATATGCTCTATTTATTCGTTACATTCCATAGGACTGCCTTCTTCAAAATGCCATGCCAAAGTCAGCCTAGTTCAATGCAGCAATTCTCATTTTCAGGTGCCCAGGGACCTCCGCCTTTTCTCCTCATGAATTTCTCAAATCCTAGACTCTCACTAAGAAAGCCCACAGTTTTGGATAATTTACCAGGGCCCTGGCTGAGTCTCTTTAGTGTGTCCTCTCCCTTTTAACTGTTAATGGCTTCATCTTGCATTATATGGTCCTTCAGTCTTGTTTCAAACAAACAAGAAACACCAAAACTTTGGCAGGCTTTTCTGCTCAGCCAGGGAATTCCTTCTCCACAAAAGCATCACGTTCATTTTTGTCCTCCTTTCTCATAAATATTATAAATAGTCCTTAAGCAAAACTAGCCAGAACATCACAGGAACTTTTAGGACAGATACATAATAGTTACTTTGTCTGCCACAGTGAGTACTGACCCTGCTGATTTTGTCGCATGTATCACCTGAAAGGCTTGGTGAAAATAAAATAACGCTCATTTGCAATGCTATCTGGAGGAGACCTCTAATTCACTCTCAGTACACAGCTTAGAAGTTTAAGGAGCTGTGTAAATTCACGGTTGTTGTTTTGTTCACGGTCCACAGCAGGCTTTCTTGTTTGTTCTCAAGGAGATGGAAGGATGGTAACTTTACTGGTGTGACAGTGAAGAATCTAAGTCTATGTCCTGCTTTTGACATTTGTTCGATGCCTCGTTTAACTTAAGCTAGAAAAATCAATCTTTCCCCTCTGAATCAAATCTCAGCAAGTCTTTGGATGAGAACAGAATCCCCTAGACCACCCTGCCTCCTTTATGGACTTCTGAGTGTATTTGTTATCTTTTACTGAAGTTATTCTTTTCACAGGGGAAATCCGTTGTAAACTTGTTTGCTGTGCCTCAATCAAAACTAGCAGTATTATGAAAATTCAGCGTGATTTGTACTCTTGATGCAGGAAACCCTAACAATCGTTAGTGTTCTTGAGAGTGATTGATTCAGTTTAATTCAATTCAATCAATTCAAGTGTCAAGTATGTTCAGCGTTTGTTAAATGTCAGTCATATTATCGGATATTAAGATACAAAGAAGAGTATATTTAAGAATCTGTTGTCATTAGAGTATAACAAACAATTGAGCTACACAGAGGTAAAATTACAGTTTTGAGGAGAAAGTGGTTTGAGTGAGAGAGAAAATCGGTTTCACTGCATTTGGGTTTGAAAGGATGAATAGGAGTTTTCTAAGTGAATGAAAGCGGGAAATATTTTCAAAAGTGAGAACAGCCACTGCTGACACTCGTAAAACAACAAGGATAGTAGATTTTAATTACTAAAAAAAGACATTAGTTAAATTGGCAGAGCAAGGCCAAAAAATGGAGACCTTTATGACATGTTTAGAAGTTGGACTTTATCATTAGTGCAATGGAAAGATGTTGAAGTCTTTAGACAGTTGATGGTCAAATTTGCAATGTAGAAATAATATTGATAGTAGTGTTGAGGATGAATATGAAGGGCAACAGTTCAGGTGGGAGGGTCAGAAATAGATAGAGGGCAGCCTAGGCTAGTGATGACAAGGATCTGAATCAGGGCAAAGGAATATGATTAAAATGAAGGACTTTAACACATCTCTAGGCAGCAGAACTGTTTAAACCTAGTAATATATGGGAAAGATGGAAAACTGGGGAGGGGGAATATATGAGGGAAAGGCAGGGGTCAGGATTACTTCTGTATTTCTGTCTTTGCTTAGTGGACAGTGGTACCAATAAGAAGTAACACCTGATTCTGAAGTTGTATGGTTTAGCTTAAGAGGGAGCATGATTGCTTATGATTAGAATAGTATGCAAGTTACCTGAAGATTCAGAAAGTCTTACAGTCTTTCCAAATTTAGGTACAGAAGCACATGAACTAATAGCCCCGGATGTTTGGTGTTCCCTGTAGTTGGCTCTCAGTGTCAATGACTCTAGCTTCCTGAACTATTTGTTCCTGGTTATGTCCCAATTCTGGTGCAAGTAACAGGGTATAGGGATCATCATCCCAGAGACCTACTTATTGACCTTGATTATTTAAATAGAAGCCACCAATATAGCTGTGCTTTACACTTAGTTCTCTCATGTCTTGACTTTCCTTCTGAGTATTGCAGTGTAGGTTCAGTAGTTTTTCCTCTGGATGGCAATATTGCTGCTTTGGCCTTTGTTCTATCCCTTGTCTTGATATCAGAAGTCTTCTGAAGATGTTTTTTCTTCACTTCTCATTTCAGAGATGGGAGGTGCATCAGGAAGTCCGGAGGTTGACTAGAGCATCACTCTAAGTTGAGTTGGAGGGGAAGAGGTTGAAGATGGAAAGCTGCTTACTTTCAATCAGAGTCAAAGCACTTAAAAATTTGGCCAATCCATTGTTTATAATGTGGTGAAAAAACGGGGTGTGTGTGAGCAGATTTGGCTGTTCTTTTATCCTGGTTGTAATAATGGAGTTTTGTAATCAAGAGTTTTCTTTTACTGACTTTGTCCAAGGAAGCTTCTGAACAGATTCTATGACTCAAAGGGAGACTGAAAATAAGCAAGAGATAGCATTCTCCCTGAATATGGGTAAAAGGAGTTCTGTGGCTTTAGAACTGTAAGAAATGATCAAGACATATATTCCACATACCTATTGCAGTATAACAAACCGGTCCAAAACGCAGTGGTAGATACAATAGAAACCATGTTGTTATAGTCAGGACTTTGTGAGCTAAGAATAAAGATAAAGAATACTGGGGATGGCTCATCTCTGCTCCATCATGACTGGGCCTCAGCTGTGGTGGTTTGAATGATTGGAGATAGATTAGACAACTTGACTGGTGTCATATGTCTGGGGCCTTGGTTCTGGCTAAGTTTTCTTTGAGTCACATCTTTTGGTGCTGAAATGTCCAACCAAGATGGCATCTTCATTCACAAATCTGGGACTTGAGTTGGGCTGCACAGGCTGAAAAATCTGGGGCTGGTTTTCTCTCTGTCTCTGTCTTTCTCCATGAAATTTCTCGGTGTAGTTTTGGAGTCTTAGCAACCTGGATATCTCAAAGTAGTTGAACTCTTACATAGTGAGTGGCTTCACCCAAAATAAACATCTCATGAGACTTGGCTGGAATCTGTAAGGCTTCCTATGACTTAACCTCACAAGTGCAAGCACACCTTTTCTCTTGCATTCTGTTGATTGAATAAGCCACTGGATCAGCCCATATTCAAGAAGAGGGACACCCCATTCTACCTTTCAATAGAGAGGTAAAAAAGATTTTATGGTTATATTTAATGTACTATAGCACAAGATGAAAAAACTCTTTTTTTTTTAAAAATTTTTTTATTTTTTTAATTAGTTTCTGCTTTATAACAAAGTGAATCAGTCATACATATACATCTGTTCCCACATCCCTTCCCTCATGCATCTCCCTCCCTCCCACCCTCCCCATCCCACCCCTCCAGGCGGTCACAAAGCACCGAGCTGATCTCCCTGTGCTCTGCGGCTGCTTCCCACTATCTATCTACCTTACATTTGGTAGTGTATATATGTCCATGCCTCTCTTTCGCTTTGTCACAGCTTACCCTTCCCCCTCCCCATATCCTCAAGTCCATTCTCAAGTAGGTCTGTGTCTTTATTCCCGTTTTGCCCCTAGGTCCTTCATGACATTTTTTTTTTTTAAATTCCGTATATATGTGTTAGCATACGGTATTTGTCTTTCTCTTTCTGACTTACTTCACTCTGTGTGACAGACTCTAGGTCTATCCACCTCATTACAAATAGCTCAGTTTCGTTTCTTTTTATGGCTGAGTAATATTCCATTGTATATATGTGCCACATCTTCTTTATCCATTCATCCGATGATGGACACTTAGGTTGTTTCCAACTCCGGGCTATTGTGAATAGAGCTGCAATGAACATTTTGGTACATGTCTCTTTTGGAACTATGGTTTTCTCAGGGTATATGCCTAGTAGTGGGATTGCTGGGTCATATGGTAGTTCTATTTGTAGTTTTTTAAGGAACCTCCATACTGTTCTCCATAGTGGCTGTACCAATTCATATTCCCACCAGCAGTGCAAGAGTGTTCCCTTTTCTCCACACCCTCTCCAGCATTTATTGTTTCTAGATCTCTTGATGATGGCCATTCTGACTGGTGTGAGATGATATCTCATTGTCCTTTTGATTTGCATTTCTCTAATGATTAATGATGTTGAGCATTCTTTCATGTGTTTGTTGGCAGTCTGTATATCTTCTTTGGAGCAATGCCTATTTAAGTCTTCTGCCCATTTTTGGATTGGGTTGTTTGTTTTTTTGCTATTGAGCTGCATGAGCTGCTTATAAATTTTGGAGATTAATCCTTTGTCAGTTGCTTCATTTGCAAATATTTTCTCCCATTCTGAGGGTTGTCTTTTGGTCTTGTTTATGGTTTCCTTTGCTGTGCAAAAGCTTTGAAGTTTCATTAGGTCCCATTTGTTTATCTTTGTTTTTATTTCCATTTCTCTAGGAGGTGGGTCCAAAAGGATCTTGCTGTGATTTATGTCATAGAGTGTTCTACCTGTGTTTTCCTCTAAGAGTTTGATAGTTTCTGGCCTTACCTTTAAGTCTTTAATCCATTTTGAGCTTATTTTTGTGTATGGTGTTAGGGAATGATCTAATCTCAAACTTTTACATGTCCCTGTCCAGTTTTCCCAGCACCACTTATTGAAGAGGCTGTCCTTTCTCCACTGTACATTCCTGCCTCCTTTATCAAAGATAAGTTGGCCATATGTGCGTGGGTTTATCTCTGGGCTTTCTATCCTGATCCACTGATCTATCTTTCTGTTTTTATGCCAGTACCACACTGTCTTGATTACTGTAGCTTTGTAGTATAGTCTGAAGTCAGGGAGCCTGATTCCTCCAGCTCCGTTTTTCATTCTCAAAATTGCTTTGGCTATTCGGGGTCTTTTGTTTTTCCAAACAAATTTTGAAATTTTTTGTTCTAGTTCTGTGAAAAATGCCAGTGGTAGTTTGATAGGGATTGCATTGAATCTGTAGATTGCTTTGGGTAGTAGAGTCATTTTCACAATATTGATTCTTCCAATCCAGGAGCATGGTATATCTCTCCATCTATTTGTATCATTTTTAATTTCTTTCATCAGTGTCTTATAATTTTCTGCATACAGGTCTTTTGTCTCCTTAGGTAGGTTTATTCCTAGATATTTTATTCTTTTTGTTGCAATGGTAACTGGGAGTGTTTTCTTGATTTCATTTTCAGATCTTTCATCATTAGTGTACAGGAATGCCAGAGATTTCTGTACATTAATTTTGTATCCTGCTACTTTACCAAATTCATTGATTAGTTCTAGTAGTTTTTCGGTAGCATCTTTAGGATTCTCTATGTATAGTATCATGTCATCTGCAAACAGTGACAGCTTTACTTCTTCTTTTCCAATTTGGATTCCTTTTATTTCCTTTTCTTCTCTGATTGCTGTGGCTAAAACTTCCAAAACTAGGTTGAATAAGAGTGGTGAGAGTGGACAGCCTTGTCTTGTTCCTGATCTTAGTGGAAATGGTTTCAGTTTTTCACCATTGAGGACAATGTTGGCTGTGGGTTTGTCCTATATGGCCTTTATTATGTTGAGGAAAGTTCCCTCTATGCCTACTTTCTGCAGGGTTTTTATCATAAATGGGTGTTGAATTTTGTCTAAAGCTTTCTCTGCATCTATTGAGATGATCATATGGTTTTTCTCCTTCAACTTGTTAATATGGTGTATCACATTGATTGATTTGCGTATATTGAAGAATCCTTGCATTCCTGGAATAAACCCCACTTGATCATGGTGTATGATCCTTTGAATGTGCTGTTGGATTCTGTTTGCTAGTATTTTGTTGAGGATTTTTGCATCTATGTTCATCAGTGATATTGGCCTGTAGTTTTCTTTCTTTGTGACATCCTTGCCTGGTTTTGGTATCAAGGTGATGGTGGCCTCGTAGAATGAGTTTGGGAGTGTTCCTTCCTCTGAAATTGTTTGGAAGAGTTTGAGAAGGATGGGTGTTAGCTCTTCTCTAAATGCTTGATAGAATTCGCCTGTGAAGCCATCTGGTCCTGGGCTTTTGTTTGTTGGAAGATTTTTTATCACTGTTTCAATTTCAGTGCTTGTGATTGGTCTGTTCATATTTTCTATTTCTTCCTGATTCACTCTTGGCAGGTTGTGCATTTCTAAGAATTTGTCCATCTCTTCCAGGTTGTCCATTTTATGGGCATAGAGTTGCTTATAGTCATCTCTCATGATCTTTTGTATTTCTGCAGTGTCAGTTGTTACTTCTCCTTTTTCATTTCTAATTCTATTGATTTGAGTCTTCTCCCTTCTTTTCTTGATGAGTCTGGCTAATGGTTTATCAATTTTGTTTATCTTCTCAAAGAACCAGCTTTTAGTTTTATTGATCTTTGCTATCGTTTCCTTCATTTCTTTTTCATTTATTTCTGATCTGATTTTTATGATTTCTTTCCTTCTGCTAACTTTGGGGTGTTTTTGTTCTTCTTTCTCTAATTGCTTTAGGTGCAAGGTTACGTTGTTTATTCGAGATGTTTCCTGTTTCTTAAGGTGGGATTGTATTGCTATAAAGTTCCCTCTTAGAACTGCTTTTGCTGCATCCCATAGGTTTTGGGTCGTTGTGTCTCCATTGTCATTTGTTTCTAGGTATTTTTTAATTTCCTCTTTGATTTCTTCAGTGATCACTTCGTTATTAAGTAGTGTATTGTTTAGCCTCCATGTGTTTGTATTTTTTACAGCTCTTTTCCTGTAATTGATATCTAGTCTCATAGCATTGTGGTCAGAAAAGATACTTGATACAATTTCAATTTTCTTAAATTTACCAAGGCTTGATTTGTGACCCAAGATATGATCTATCCTGGAGAATGTTCCATGAGCACTTGAGAAAAATGTGTATTCTGTTGTTTTTGGATGGAATGTCCTATAAATATCAATTAAGTCCATCTTGTTTAATGTATCATTTAAAGCTTGTGTTTCCTTATTTATTTTCATTTTGGAAGATCTGTCCATTGGTGAAAGTGGGGTGTTAAAGTCCCCTACTATGATTGTGTTACTGTCGATTTCTCCTTTTATGGCTGTTAGTATTTGCCTTATGTATTGAGGTGCTCCTATGTTGGGTGCATAAATATTTACAATTGTTACATCTTCTTCTTGGATCGATCCCTTGATCATTATGTAGTGTCCTTCTTTGTCTCTTCTAGTAGTCTTTATTTTAAAGTCTATTTTGTCTGATATGAGAATTGCTACTCCAGCTTTCTTTTGGTTTCCATTTGCATGGAATATCTTTTTCCATCCCCTTACTTTCAGTCTGTATGTGTCTCTAGGTCTGAAGTGGGTCTCTTGTAGACAGCATATATATGGGACTTGTTTTTGTATCCATTCAGCCAATCTGTATCTTTTGGTGGGAGCATTTAGTCCATTTACATTTAAGGTAATTATCGATATGTATGTTCCTGTTCCCATTTTCTTAATTGTTTTGGGTTCGTTATTGTAGGTCTTTTCCTTCTGTTGTGTTTCTTGCCTAGAGAAGTTCCTTTAGCATTTGTTGTAAAGCTGGTTTGGTGATGCTGAACTCTCTCAGCTTTTGCTTGTCTGTAAACGTTTTAATTTCTCCATCAAATCTGAATGAGATCCTTGCTGGGTAGAGTAATCTTGGTTGCAGGTTTTTCTCCTTCATCACTTTAAGTATGTCCTGCCACTCCCTTCTGGCTTGTAGAGTTCCTGCTGATAGATCAGCTGTTATCCTGATGGGGATTCCCTTGTGTGTTATTTGTTGTTTTTGCCTTGCTGCTTTTAATATGATTTCTTTGTGTTTAATTTTTGACAGTTTGATTAATATGTGTCTTGGCGTATTTCTCCTTGGATTTATTCTGTATGGGACTCTCTGTGCTTCCTGGACTTGATTAACTATTTCCTTTCCCATATTAGGGAAGTTTTCAACTATAATCTCTTCAAATATTTTCTCAGTCCCTTTCTTTTTCTCTTCTTCTTCTGGAACCCCTATAATTCGAATGTTGGTGCATTTAATGTTGTCCCAGAGGTCTCTGAGAGTGTCCTCTGTTCTTTTCATTCTTTTTTCTTTATTTTGCTCTGCAGCAGTTATTTCCACTATTTTATCTTCCACCTCACTTATCCGTTCTTCTGCCTCAGTTATTCTGCTATTGATCCCATCTAGAGTATTTTTTATTTCATGTATTGTGTTTTTAATCGATGCTTGATTCATCTTTAGTTCTTCTAGGTCCTTGTTAACTGTTTCTTGCATTTTGTCTATTCTATTTCCAAGATTTTGGATCTGGGAAATAGAATCTTGGATCATCTTTACCATCATTATTCTGAATTGTTTTTCAGGTAGACTGCCTATTACCTCTTCATTTGTTAGGTCTGGTGGGTTTTTATCTTGCTGCTTCTCCTGCTGTGTGTTTTTCTGTCTTCTCATTTTGCTTATGTTACTGTGTTTGGGGTCTCCTTTTTGCAGGCTGCAGGTTCGTAGTTCCCGTTGTTTTTGGTGTCTGTCCCCAGTGGCTAAGGTTGGTTTAGTGGGTTGTGTAGGCTTCCTGGTGGATGGTACTAGTGCCTGTGTTCTGGTTAATGAGGCTGGATCTTGTCTTTCTGGTGGGCAGGTCCACGTCTGGTGGTGTGTTTTGGGGTGTCTGCGGACTTTTTATGATTTTAGGCCACCTCTCTGCTAATGGGTGGCGTTGTGTTCCTGTCTTGCTAGTTGTTTGGCATAGGGTGTCCAGCACTGTAGCTTGCTGGTCGTTGAGTGAAGCTGGGTGCTGGTGTTGAGATGGAGATCTCTGGAAGATTTTTGCCGTTTGATATTATGTGGAGCTGGGAGGTCTCTTGTGGACCAGTGTCCTGAAGTTGGCTCTCCCACCTCAGAGGCACAGCACTGACTCCTGGCTCCTCAATTTGGGTTGATTTGTTGTCTATTCATGTATTCCACAGATGCAGGGTACATCAAGTTGATTGTGGAGCTTTAATCCGCTGCTTCTGAGGCTGCTGGGAGAGGTTTCCCTTTCTCTTCTTTGTTCTCACAGCTCCTGGGTCTCAGCTTTGGATTTGGCCCCGCCTCTGCGTGTAGGTCGCCGGAGAGTGTCTGTTCTTCGCTCAGACAGGACAGGGTTAAAGGAGCAGCCTCTTCGGGGACTCTGGCTCACTCAGGCCGGGCGGGAGGGAGGGGCACGGAGTGCAGGGCGAGCCTGCAGCGGCAGAGGTCAGAGTGACGTTGCACCACCCCGAGGCGCGCCGTGCGTTCTCCCAGGGAAGCCGCCCCTGGATCCCGGGACCCCGGCAGTGGCGGGCTGCACAGGCTCCCGGAAGGGCGGTGTGGACAGTGACCTGTGCTCGCACACAGGCTTCTTGGCGGCGGCAGCAGCAGCCCCAGCGTCCCACGCCCGTCACTGGGCTCCGCGCTTTCAGTCGTGACTTGCGCCCGTCTGTGGAGCCCCTTTAAGCAGCGCTCTTAATCCCCTCTCCTCGCGCACCAGGAAACCAAGAGGGAAGAAAAAGACTCTTGCCTCTTCGGCAGCTCCAGAGTTTTCCCGGACTCCCTGCCGGCTAGCTGTGGCACATTAGCCCCCTTCAGGCTGAGTTCTCGCCGCCAGCCCCAGTCCTTTCCCTGCGCTCTGACCGAAGCCCGAGCCTCAGCTTCCAGCGCCGCCCGCCCTGGCGGGCGATCAGACAAGCCTCTCGGGCTGGTGAGTGCCGCTCGGCACCGATCCTCTGTGCGGGAATCTCTCCGCTTTGCCCTACCCAGGTATGTCGGGAGTTTCTTGCCTTTTGGGAGGTCTGGGGTCTTCTGCCAGCATTCAGTAGGTGTTCTGTAGGAGTTGTTCCACTTGTAGCTGTATTTCTGGTGTATCCGTGCGGAGGAAGGTGATCTCCGCGTCTTACTCTTCCGCCATCTTACCCGGAAGTCCCGAAAAAACTCTTATAATGATGACTTTTCAGTTGAAGTGGAAATTAATCTCTCCCTCTGTTTTCTGAATTGCATTATTCTCTGGGTAAAAATAAAAAAAAGGGAGGACATAAAATCTGAAGTTCTTTGCATTCAGCCTGATTTTAAAGATACCCGATTAAGGATCTTTTTATTATGTAATAGTTTTCCCACATCAGAGACCATTGGTAATATTAAGAGCTATTTACTGAGCAACTGTAATTGCTAGACACTCTGCTTGTGTTTTAACTTATTTGATCTCAAGCCCCATGCAAGATAGGTATTACTATTCTCAGAGCTAAAGGCATGGAGGCTGATGCAAATTAAGTGATTTTCTCAAAGTTACAGTAATAGATAATATGTTTAGATTCAAACAAGGTCTATAGGATGACTCTCCCTGTTTCGCTCTACTATGCTATGTTTAATGAAAACACAATATGAGACATCATTACACAAACGTAGTAAAATCTCAGTTAAATGAGATGCTTGAATCATGTTTGATCATTTTCGTGTGCCATTTCAATTCTGCTTTGGAGTTAGTCTAGAATATCTTCGTTTTAACTTAATAAAGAGTAATTTTAAATCAAGCAGTAAACGTAATTAAAGCTTGATAAGATATTTCATATATTTATGTCTTTTTCTTTCCCACCAGAAGGATGGGTTAAAAGCTTGAAAGCATTGATGCAGAAAAATGAATCTAAATATGCATGTCTCATGGAATCTACTGGAATTGGTTCTTTGACACAAATACTTGTTTTGAATCTAAACACGAAATTCTTGTTAATTGAAATCACACCCTTTCCACTTACATAGGCTTGACACTAGGAATTAGTTTCATCTCTTCCTTATGCTTACCTCTAATTATGGAAATAAAAATGTATTTATTTAGCAAGGTCTCATCCCTTTTATGATTTCCTTTCTTCCTGGTTCTGCTCAGATTTAGACTTTTTTTTTTTTTTTTTTTTTTTTTTTTTTTTTTGCTGTACGTGGACCTCTCACTGTTGTGGCCTCTCCCACTGCGGAGCACAGGCTCCAGACCTGCAGGCTCAGCGGCCATGGCTCACAGGCCCAGCCGCTCCGCGGCATGTGGGATCTTCCCAGACCGGGGTATGAACCCATGTCCCCTGCATCGGCAGGCGGACTCTCAACCACTGCGCCACCAGGGAAGCCCAGATTTAGACTTTTGATAGCTTTTCTATTAGTGCCGTGTCAGTGGTTAG